>NW_024705004.1:21535-87938 GCF_018977255.1 Callorhinchus milii
ATCGTAGAAGGGTAATAAAGTAGCTAGACCAGGCCCACGACTCTTAATAGCTAACTATATAGTGCACTTAGCACCAACACCGTCTGCCCACCGGAATGCGGTCGTCTGATTACAATAGCTGGTCCGTGCTGGGACGTGGTTGAATTGTATTTTGAGTGGGACGCTGCTGATTCTAATCAAACCAAAGTATTTGCTGCACGGTAACTACTGTATCCTGAAATAAGCGTAGTTGACGCCGGGCGGCCCTTGGGTTGATAAGGGTACAGCTTATACGAGGATGGCTGACCTTAGAATCTTCCATCAACTATACCAGAACTAACGATGCACCTAACTGCCGGTGGAATTACGGTATATAGGCATAATGCGGAGTGAGGCTCAGACTCACCCAACGACACTGGATCCGCGAATCTAGTTATCATGAGCTGTATTTTCATAACTCCAAATTGTAGCCGGACTTCTGGATAACTTACCAAGGGAAACTTGAAACTGAGTAACAGGGTCTAAATTCGCGTCGAGGACATATCATTCAAACACGATACTCTTTAATACTGTCGGTGCTATACCAATGATGTCACACAGTTTGAAGGGAAAGGGAAAGGCGCCAGGGTTGTGCTGGTGCACTTGCGGTCTTCGAGCGCCGAATTAGCAAATAGATCACTCTCCGTAGTCACAGTAGATTCAGGAGGTCGCTGAACTCCACGTCCGGTTCCAGCTCGATAGAACGGCGCATATTGCAATTCAATTAAACAGTGCGGTGCAGCTAAGGCGAGATGTCAGATCTACGACATCAAGGACGGCACCAAGCCCAAACCTAATCCCTCGAGAGATACGCACTAGCACAAAATCAAAAAGGCTGTGGGCTGTCTGGGACTTTCTGGGCTGTAGAAATCTTACTTTTCATGATAGGACTTACGGATATCTAGCCGAAAGGCAGGCTGGGGATAAGATTGTGAGACAAACAGGGGCAAGGCTATGTAATCATGAACACGACTTAGTACTCGTCTAAACGCTCCAAGGGCCGAATGCGTCAGATGTGGTCCGCAGAATTCTCGTAAGTGCGAGAGCGAACTTTTTGGGCCCAGTACGTAATATCCTACACTCCTGCTCTAATGTCGCATATATGGATACCCGATTAACTCGCTACCATTTTCGGATACAAAAGGACTGTTATAATGATGCAGTGGACACCTAACGTACGGACCGGCTTCATTGAGTTGCCAGCTCGGAAGTATCGCACATAACAATCCTGTGGAAATATGGTAACTCACCCGGGTCCGCTCCGAGACTCTCCATCGCAGCATTTAGCTATAGAGACAGCCGTTCCCCTACCTGACTGGGAGTGTACATTATATTCCTAGCGCGGGGATAAGAGGAGAGTTGCTTAAAGAGTATCGTCAGTAGAAACCATTGGGGTCGTTGAAGGGGCAGAATTAGCTAATGTATCGATTTTCATACTTAACAAGCATCACGTGATGTCCAAACCACTTGTCCCACTTACTAAACATGTTGCTAGGTATCTTTATGCTACCACGCGCGATTGGATGGATGCCATAGATAGGAAACGCAGCTACTCAGCCGGGGACTCTAATGAATAGCGGGCACCAGTAGATTTGTCAAGCTACTGGGCAGCACGATCTTTGCAGATACGTATGTGCATCATGAAAGTCTCTGAGTCATAGTGCTCCGGACCCAAAGTCTCCGCTAAGCACTTAACCTCCTCGTGTACAGCAAGAAAACCAACTTAAGAGGCGCGCGAACTTCGAGTTAAGATCCCGATAAGTTCTTGGTATATAGTGACTGCGACTGTGGCCAGCAACAACTACATAGCTGTTTCGCGGATTCCTGCACGTATGGAAGCCGTATGGGCACTCTACTAGATCTTGAACCCTAATCACGGGAGGTCCCCCATAATTCTTCGCGATCATCTCCCGCTCTTAGTTAATTGACCCGGTCCGGCCTAGTCGGAAAGGCCACAACTAGCGACTGCTCTTACGTTTTCTTCATTGATTTTTGGGAGCTTTAGTGCCCCCACATGAGTGCTAGCAGAAAGGCGGCGATCTACTCCGGTTTAGCCGCCTGTTGAGTCCGCAGTGGTATTCCAGATATTAGTAACGTTCGCGGATTTATGTATTCGTTCCCTACATAATGTTCTGGTAGGCTTCTCAAAGCTCATTTGCCGGGCGACGATGACTGATCACCGATAGAGTATGAGCGGAGGAGGATTCTCCACCTCGGAGCTCAGTGCAAGAGATGCTGCTGATACGTCGATTCGACATTGTTCGTTCTTCTAATCAGGGAAAGTCACGGTAGGCTAGGGTAATGTAGCACTTGAACGCCCTGCACGCCTTCATCACTGGCACGTACTCAATCATAAATCGTAATTTGTCACTTAGGCGGTCTTAAGCTATTACTCTCGTCATACCCTGTGTTTGCACGACACAATGCGTCCACTTCTTTAAACCGAAATCTTGTGATGGGCGTAAAAATAGTTGGTCGAAATTCATGACCTATTTCGGTATTCCGATTTAAACGCTGAACAGAGTGTGACGCGTATGTGACAGGTGCTTGTCGAAGAGCTCAGGCCGCAGTTAGTGTAAGCGTATGCCGTGACTGCCCACCAACCCCGTTACTTTCGGCGTTGGTGAAATTGGTCAAGCAATAATACAACTTGTCCATTGCGGGATCGTGCGGTCACTTCCATCAGACGACTTGACAGAACGCGGTTCCGCACCTATTCTACCTGGCTAGATTAGCCAGAGTCAGGGACATGGAACTGTACCGTGAACACAAGCAGTGACAGCAATTAGAACCAATACCATTCTCCGAGTGCTGGCTTCATTCGATCTTCGTGTACAGGTGTAGCTGAATGTCCGTCTCATGCCATCGTGTTGGCTATCGGACGCATGGGAAGCGAATGCAGGAGAAAACGAAATAGTAACACACTCCGAGAGAGGAAGGACATACGAAAGCATTCAGTTTCCGTTTCAAAGATGTCCGACGCGACTTGGGTGGCCGCGCCCAGACCGCCCGCGAAGATGGTTCGCCACCTCCTAATACTTCACATCTCGCTGCCGTGAAATAGAGCAGCCCATAGATGTTCACACACTTAACAGGGGTACTCGTATCGTTCGCTGTTTCCGCAGGGCTGTTACTTATCCGGCGACGTCGCTTTTAAAGACAGAACAGACGCTCTGAGCACACTAGAAGAGACACCTATGCCGACATCTGCCTAGTACCGGCGCTCTAAGCCAGTAGGGTATACAGTACATATACTGAGCTATCACTAGCCTAGTCACATTGCGTGATGCCCGCCCGGTAAAAAGGTCAGGTATGGTACTGGACTCGGTGGATGACGTCCGACGATCGCGTGGGGAACAATCCTTCCGAGCATTATACAGTGACTTTTCAATTTTGACGAGGTATCGGGGCCCCATTGATGGTTGATCTTTATGCGTTTCGCACTGTTCACGATGGTACCCAAATCCCTGCAGTGTTCACACAAATATAGTGTAGTAGAGTACTTCAAAGCCGCCAAACGACCAATTCACTACCACCACATTATAGTTAGAGAGGGTATTCGTTCCGAAGGAATTAATGACGTGGCGACCCCACAGGAGAGATGCGAATAAGCGTCAAGTGTCCGTAAAGCGCTCTTTCTCTCAAAGTCTCGGCGTAGTATGCAAGATATGGACCTTTTTCATCTGACTATTAATTCTGGCAATAGGACGCGATCTTTAAGGTCTCAACAGGCTGGGGCGGCACCCAAACGACGGGGGCAGAGCGGAATGAGAAATGAGGGCATAGGTTACGACTTTGTTTAGGTCTAGCCAGGCTCGGGTACCACCTATACCGTATTCACCCGATAATTACCATATTTTACGCGTAAGATCTCCCAGGCTCGTGCAGCACTATGGGCAGGCACGGACACCACAATCACGGACAATGACACGCGTCTGCCCCTTCGTGATAGTGGCGGGACGTTGGGAGAGTGCATGCTACCCTTAAGCCGCCGGAAGACGTGCAGCCCCTGTGTTTCATGGCTAATACGTCTATAGTACAATACGGGCTGTAATAACGGCGGTATCTTTCCGCCGAATACTAGAGCGTGCTTTGGTTCTCCCGCCAACTTATCGAAAACCCCTGGGCATGTTCGATCTCGATCTTATTTGGGGCCGAGGCAGTTGATGGCACGCATCCTTGGGACTTAGTTGATAGTTAAGAGGAGTTCATTAGGTCTATGACATAACTGCTGGCTTTATGGGAGCAATGTACTCGCGGGTGGCTACTTACCCATATATCACGGGTTTGGACTCATAGGCTACCTCGACTTACTTACCAGTCATCCCCGATTTCCCGCAGCGACGACAAAAGCTTCTAGCGTAGAAAGAAATGCGAGTCCTGCTAATCGTCTTTTCGCTTATCGATGATATACATTGATGTACAGCCCACGTGCGACTCCGACCTTGGAGAGAGGCTTACCAACAATTGACACGATTCACCCAGTGGACAACTACATAGTCACTTGCACTCCTGGCCCCTGAAGCTTACACTGGACAAAGGCAATTCGTCAATAAACACTCTGCCTTATTAGACTGCCATGTGGCGTAGACTTTGATCGACGTTGAGCAAGATGAGGAGTGGCCGCGTAAAATTAAGTCGATATTGCTTCTGACTGCTGTTCTTTCCCCGATGTGATAATGCGGAACAAAAACCTACAACAAAATCAACAACGTGAGTCCTTGCGACTTTCGAAAGCGAGGGTCGCTCTTACGGGTAAATGGAGACCCGACCAGATCTACACAGGGGCAAGATGAAAGACACCTTCCCTATGGGATGGCCTATTACACCGCTACCCGAGCATCAGACCCTGAGCTCACTTTACTATGGAACCAGATGATAATGGTGCGCGTCTCACTCAGCGGCCATTACTGTTGGACCAGTCAGTATACGTCAAGTGAGGATTAAGTGGAGCTGTGAAAGTGGAGCGTTCACAGAGTAGGTAACATGCGGAGTTTGAGAATATTCCGCGGAAAGTCGTTCTTACAGGGTCAACTCATCTTATGTGTATCTCTACGCGCCTAACGGACACAAAATCTAGTACTTAAGTCGATGTACAGTATGTTTCCCATAACTGTTAGGTTAGGAGTTTCGTCACCAGCTACATGAAAAGTTGATACGCTGCAGGGGTACAGAATCGCAAGAAGGCATTATGAACTTGTTCGTCATCATTGGTCGTACGTGGTCTAATCAAGACCACTTTAGGCATTAACGTTGAATCATGAGACAGATTTATGAGGACTACACTTAGGTAGGTTTCCACCAATCAGAGGTGACTTAAGGCAGATGGAGGCTATTCCGTCCTGGGATCGCACAGAGAATGAAATCACCACGCTCGTGCCTAGTGAATGAGGGAGGTTCACGGTCATAGTGGACCCTCAGACTAACGTGTCCCGAAAACCGGCACTATGAATTACGATTGGAGTGAACGCGGGACTCTGGTATAACGAGTCCCGCCACGTTTACGGCTTCTTATCATGCCCAGGGGTGTTTAGGAACCACTGCGAGCATCCGACTCTGACAAAATGACTTATCGCTGAGCAGCTCAGTTCGTCTGGTGTTTGGTTCCAGAAGAGAACACGGTAGTTGCAAAGTGACGACTTTAGGGTTCACAGGCAGAATCGGACCTATCAAGACAGAGATCCAGGATGAGAGCTGGATAGGCCGGCTGAATCTGTCCTGACGCTAACGCAAAGGCCATGGTCCCGCCGAGCCTAAATGTCAGTAGCCTCTGGTTACATCAAGTGAACAAGCGCTGTCTAACGACGACTAAAACTTGTACTACATCCCGTACCAAACAATTCTGGTCATGGAGGTTTTTACTGGTCAGCCTGCGTTGGTATTTTAGTGGCGCACCAGCGAGGCGGGTGGAACGCGAAGGTGTGTTGCGACTCAGTTCACGCAGATTGACGTACGAGTTCCACACAGCTGTAGGCCCCGCACATGTTCGCGCGAAGAAATGCGTCGAAAACTACAGATAACATTTATTCGGGGTGTCAACGTCACGATCTCACGAATGCGTGGCCCAAGACCGTACCGGCGATCCGAAGTGAACTAACCGAGTGGCGGGAAGACGGGTATTAAAGTTCTTCCGCTCTCCACCCGTATTGGCTCACTCGGACCTTGATATCCGCTGGGCGGACTTAGTATAATATGTACAACGTAGAGTATCATCCAAATTTAACCAGTTCACCATGTCGAGGGCGGTATATCTACCCGTAAAACTTTCCGACCATACGATGTGCGGGCCGAGATAACGGGGATCTACCATTGTAGAGCCGAACCGAGTCTAGCTTCCGCGACCAACCACCAAGCGGCCATACATTACAAGGTTATGCACCTTTGTTATATAAAGTAAGATCCTCTAATAAGGGAATTTGGCTACAGATCATTTGGCATGGTGAGGCGAGTTCCCGAACTCATAATAGAGGCGCACCGGGCGAGAACTAGTCGCTGGAACAGTTTATGTCGTAAAGTACTGTTGTAGGTCTCCTTATGGTAGCAAACAATGAAGTGCACCCTGACATACCTAAAATCGCCCGCAAAGAATAGGTTTTTGAGATCGAAAACCGGATGGTCGCTGATATGCGTGTCCAGAACACGTCATGCCACGCATATTCTCGGACCGTGATGACTCTAACAGCGCCACCATTACCTAATTGCAAAATCGGGCGATGTGCTCGTTCGCTTAGTGCTTAGTCCGTTATAGTGGGGCTTCGGTAAGTTCAACCATACAGGTTATTATTACCATCGATATATTACCAGTTCCTGTATGCAGAATCAGGCTGGTCAGTATGCGTACATGTGCGTGTGGTGTTCGTTTTAAGTTAAATGAAAAGGCCTCCCTATCGAAATCGGCCCAGTCTCATTCGTTTACCACAAGTTATGTCAGGACTGCTTGGCCATCTCTGCGCCTGCGCGGCAATTTTATCTTTTCTAAGGCGAATCAAACCATCCTTGTGCGCTTCTGCACTTTACTAGAACATGGTACCAACTGGAACTTGGACGACCCCTTCAACCGCAATAGTCATGCACAGGTGACCGATCTTAAAAGTTTATATCGAGCATAAGAGTAAATAAAAAAGTTAGCTCTAGGACTAGTAAACTGTCTTCTTTGTATCGCATTCCTCGATAAACACACAAACGTGACTAGTCTGTAATGGCAGCAAGGCCCAGCCCTGCGAGATGATAGCACTCACCTTGTGGACACCCTAGCGAAGAAGCCCGTCACGGGACGAGAAATCCCGTATTTTGTCCACTTACTTGTAATCCTATATGGCGTGCCTTATAAGTGGATTATCAGGGCCAGCAGTGTCTATATTATCCAAGCCGACCACTTAGGGATTAGGAAGTCGTCTAGGAATATGTCAACCCACCAAGAAAACCAGATTTGTAAACACGCGAGGGATGCCAAGACCGTGACCTAAGCTGGCCGTTTTGCCACCCGCGATCCCCACCCAATTTGGACGTTAATGATACGAGACCCCGCTTTCGTGCGAGACATCGTATTCGTTTCAGGTACCGTCCGTAACACGCTCGTGTCTCATACTTCGTAGGCCATGCTGTAGCGTCCGTGATTCGAGGTAGTAACGTGGTTTGGCACGGAGCCTAAGCCCCCTCAACGCGTGGATTGGGGGCGACGCGCCTTACGCCTAACGGCATTTCCCTCCCGTCTTCCCGAATTCTTAAGACGGACCTAGTGTGATGCCGGCGTCCCGATCAAATGATCACAGACAACGTACGGCCCGTGGGGACTTAGAAATGGCTGTTATCAGGAAGTGCAAGAGGCTTCTAGACCTAAGTTTAGAGCCGTCGAAACTGCGACTTTTCACAACTAGAACTTCGCAGAGGACCTTTGAGCTGTCTACCGCGCAGCGTATCGCGGTATAGGATACCAGAATGCAATAGGAAGGTTAATCCGGGTTACGTGGCATTCGCCACCCCGTGGACGTCAGTTTCACAGTCTTAGATCCTAAATAAATTTCCTTTCCAGGGGGGAAGTGTACAACCAAGTGTGTTGAGCAAGAGGTCTGGATGGCGCACATTACAACGGACTTTACAGGAAGGCCATAGCTGGATGCAATCCGCTATCGCGAACCGGGACGCCCGAGCGTCTAGATGTGTTCGCGCCTTAGGTTCTTAACTGCTTTTGGATCGGGCTCTCGTAGGCTTTATGCTGAGCGTACAGGAACACTTCTAGCCGGGACTGCCAGACGACCGTCTTGATACCAAATCGTGACACCAAGCTACACAAGACGCCTATTGCATCGTAGACAACATACAACGCCCTCACAAAGAGAGCCACGTTGAGGGGATATGAAGTGACAGGGTTCGGATCATATTTAATGTGGTGGGCACAAAGACGTAAGACGCCGATAAGGTTAACCACTACCTCTTATCATTAAGCAAACGCTTCAGCCACGATGAATCTGGTCAGATACATGGATCTGCAAGCCCGAATTTTATTCAAAAGTCAGGTGCTTTTCTAAAGTCATGACCACCCCTAGCAACGCGGACGTATCAGTAAGTATAAGACAAACGATTCCCCCATCGCCATACACCTATCCGTGTACGCCAAATCCCTCCGATAAGAGCTGGAGAGCCGCGACTCCCTAAGGGAACAAGACAGTATCACGAAATTGTCTACTCTCACCCCGGAACTTAGCCACACAAAGTAGTGCATTTACTCGACCCAAGAGACCCAGGCCCCATTATGACACAGGCCGTTAATCCAGTATAGCCGATTGCGCTTGTCCAAATTAAGAGACTTACTCGGGTACGAAGGAAATCCCTGCGGGTCTGGACGGGTCTTTTACTGTGGGAACTTCGATAGTCGAAGAACCGTTTCGCATCCACGCACCGACTTGATCCCCCGTCTGACGGAACTCAGACCCAATAGACCCCCGGGCTTATCAAAGTACGCGTGTGGTGGTCAAATAGCTATAACACAAACCCGAGACGGTCCGAACGGCTGTCCAATCTATACCCGGTTGGCTTGTCTTTACTGGCCTATTCCGAGGTCCCACAGCCCGTCGAAGCCCCTGCAATTGTGTCCTCTATGTGACTTGGTATGTGCCGTTCATTACCCATCTGGATAACCGTTAAATCACATGACCGACGACACCCGATGAGTTTCTTACAACTGCGGCCAGCCGTCATTGGCCCGCCCTAGAGGGCGACGCGGCATACGTTCCAAGGGCTACTCTACAACATAGCAGATAAGCGTAGCCGTATACTAAGGGTAAATAAAACCGACGTATCAAGGCTCGCTAACGCGAAATATATTTTGCATAGGTACTAAGAACATAAAGTGAGTCTCGCTCCCATGATATAACCCCCTTCAACCAGACGCGGGTTGGCGTTTCTTATCCACGGCTTGCGTACCCTTCCGCCTACTGCTACTTAAAGATTTAGAACATCTGCGTAACCGTATTATAGCGTAACTGTAACCCCGAATAGTGTCGCCATCACAGTGTAAAGATGTGCGTGTACAGCCCAAATCGTATTACGGTCCTACTATTTTAGGATGTAAGCAGGAGGTTTGAAAACTTATGTATCCGGGATCGACGCAACCATTTAGCATGTCATGGCACAAGACTTCATCCATCACAGATTAATATCATCTATATGGATGAGTCAATTCAACCTCTAAATTTCTAAGTTTGTTAGAGAGATCCTTGGTAGGACCACACCATCTCGAACACAAGGGAATCATGTCCCCATAGCAAACCTGCGTACAATCCACCCTCAGTTCATTAATCTGTAGGTCGATTCTTATCTGGGATCGCTAGCCGCTGTCTACAGAGAAGACTTTTGCCTTGCAACCCGCACGATGAGATTGGCTCAGAATCTACCGCCTTGGGCATACACTCCGTCTAGAAGATTCCATGATCATTCGTACTGATACTGCACTTGTTGGCACCCGACAGTCAGTGGTTGGATTCCACGAGAGCGATGGAATTAAATAAGTGGCGTAATCGTTTGTACTGAGTCGGCTCCCCAAATATGCTTCACCGTAGGGATAGCAGCCCGCCGACAGTGATGCTAGACTGCTTGTGGGTAGTGGGGGAAGCCGGCACGGTATCAAGGCATGCACGTCTGCCATATATCCGAGAGGGGAGTTTACCGGTATACCCGATACCCGATGGCCTATCGCCCGATCGGTGTGGAACCCTGATTTGGATTTCTGCCTAAGCCACCCAACTATAATTGTGTTCTTTATGAGACACGGCAGTTATTTTGGGGTCGATTTCTGCCACGTGCGGACGGTCGAATACCAAGAAATCTTTGGCTCAACCAGTGCACGGGATAGGCCCCCTTCACAATGGGACCGTCGGATAAGGAAGGGCCGCTGACCGGTGCTGAAATAAGGGCGCCCGGTTTATATATCCGGCAAAGCGTGGGCGAATGACCCAGGCTACGCGGCTTGGCTCTACTCCGCGTTGTTATGAGAAATTACAAGCGCCTAACCAACTCTAGTTGCTTGGTATACAGTACGTGATATAACTACCGTATGGCCGCGGCGATGGGCCTAATTTAACTTAGTAGACCAACGTGTACCTAGCGGTCTAACGCCCCAACTTTCAAGACTACTTCTGCCTCTACCGAGAATCGTCGCCCCGCAACGACGGGCTCTAAGATGATTTCGCCGGCTCATGTTGGCTTCTTCCTCCCTGTTACTTGTAATATCCGGGTGTATGACAGTGTCTTTCGTAGCTTAGCGAATGACGTACCCCACTCACACCTATAAGATCAATTACGCCTCTGATAGTGTTTAGTCGCTACTTTGGAGGGCCATAGCTTTTTTTCCGGCGGAATTAATCCCCGTCATTAGTGAAAAAATTTGGTAACTAAGCTTCTGCACCTGAACCTTCACAGGGGTCCTACTATCCCTTGAATTCGTAAAGGTATTTTGTGCCCCGGTGGTCCCTCAAACTGCTCGTCGTAGTAGAAGAACGCCTTGCGATCCCCAAGCGGCCCTTGACGGAAAAATATAGTTGGGACCGCGTTATCGTGAAATCTCTAGGCCAACCGTGTAGCTGTGGCCCTCGATCGGTAGGTACACTTGTGCATAATCAAACCGAACCTAGTGAGTATATGTTTCTATGGTAACTCTTCGGTCTGGGGAACGTAACCTTGGATACTCGGGCCGGTGATTATGGATGTTGTCTCTGGAACCGTATGCCCGTCAAGAACAAAGACAGCCACGGTTAGAGATATGATCGGCGAACGTCGGTTAGTTAAGCGTAAGCACGCGAGACATAGGTTCGTAAGGTGACGGGTCTGGCGTCGATCGTTGCCGTGTACCGCTCATAATCTGGTTAGATCCGACATAACCTATCTGTCCAACCGTGTCCACGCGGTGAATCGCTTGTGTAATGGTTCGCCTCACTGTTCGGGATCGTACGGGCCTAAAACAGCTCCTATTGTGTCTATTGCTGGACGGTCTAGGAGGTGGACATCGCTCTTCTTACATGTTGGCAGACGCAAAGCGCAGTGTTTCACATACTGGACGTCGGCCGGCCTGGTCTCTGTTTAAAGTGCTGAAGTGTTCATCAGACAGCCCCCCCGGACATGTACTGGGAGATGCGATAGTCAGTATTTAGGCTAGTAGCAGTCGCAGGTGCCAATGGTAACTAAACTTCGGGCCAGCGAATGAGGTGCATGCCCCCGACTCGTACCATTGTGTTCGTACCTTCGATCTGAAGAATGAGAGAAAACTAGGTTTCTCTGTCAGCGCACACAAATTAGTAGTCCGCGGGCACTGGTTTCGTAAGTTTCTTCCGTATGGATCAATTATTTGTTGAAACCATTTAAGATCACCAAGTACAAATTATGAAAAAGAATCATGATTAGGCAGTCTCCATGGTAACCTTCGAGTGTTTCGGGAGCGCCTTAACGAGCACCTCCCGGGTCGGTAACCAAGCCTATAAAACAGTCTAAGACCGCCAGTTAAAGTTATTCTCCACGAATACCGCCTGATCATTTGTGTCGAGGCATGCCATGCCATGAGGTTTAAGTTGAGCTCAAGATACTGCTTACATACCTCATAAACGGCCCGTATTACCGGTGGACCGAGGCGAGGTACGCGCTGATGGCCGTGGAGATCTGCAGAACATAATACATATCTTCAGTCCTGATCCGGTAAATCAGCATTGAAAATAAATCGTCAGTGTATGATGCCCAAGTGTCAAGACCGTAGCATCCCCCATCTAAATGTGCTCCTGTATTCAACCGATTTGAGCAAGTGCCCTTCGGCAGGAAGATAGTTCGTCCCCTTCTTTATACGTGCGAAATCAAAAGACATATACCTATTTCAGATCCATAGGACCTCGATGTCCAGAACTCCATAGTGGTTGAGGTCCAAAGTTCCACTGCCGCCGGATCCGATTAAGTATTGCTCAAGACGCCAGACTGATCTAGTTGCGATATGCGCTTTGCGGCTGTCAGCATAATATCGGTCATAGTCTAGGTCTAACGCACTCATTTATTACTATAGTCTTATCCGCAGCTTCTCACGCACGAGCGTATACAAGTCGCGTCGTGCCGCTTCGGCTGGCGTCTAGGTAAGGATTCGGACGACTAGACGAGAAAGAAGGGGAGTGGCATCGAAGGAAGAGACCCGTCCAGGATGGGCTACGGATCGTAGCAGTGCGATGCGGATTAAACATACAAACGACAAGTGCATGGCCCTGTTGTGAATAGTTCGCACAAAC
Organism: Callorhinchus milii; assembly: GCF_018977255.1. Taxonomy (NCBI): domain Eukaryota; kingdom Metazoa; phylum Chordata; class Chondrichthyes; order Chimaeriformes; family Callorhinchidae; genus Callorhinchus; species Callorhinchus milii. The sequence goes on from NW_024705004.1 coordinate 34,309, forward strand.
GTCGTAATGTCATAATCAATTAACCTTTATGTCTGGCGTAGACAACCGTCATTTAGGCCATTACACAGAAAGCGCTCCCCGCATGCAGGGCGGACATCATAGTAGATACACGAATTTTATCCAACGATTACTATCAGCCGATCAATAGGACCACCAGTCCGAGTAAGGTCCCACAGTGGGTACCCTATCATTTTCGCTTCCGGCCTAGGAGGAGCGATAACAAGTAGCTAACCTTGACGGCGGTCGTTAGTCTTCACATGCTGTGATTCCGAAAACCCAGACAAGCGGCTTTGGAGTTGGCACCACGAAAGGCGCGGACGGCATATAGCTGTGGATATTTGTCATTTAAAAGTCTAATGCCATCTGGATGCCATTGGGCCGAACGGCAGCGTGGTTATAACGGTCCCTGAGGCTCACATCGGGGGGGACGCTCGCTACAAGGGCCTGACCGGTTAGAACAGCCACTATACAACACCCCAGCGCCCAGACCCTATCTAATTATCTAAAGATGCGGTATTAGCAGGAACAGCGATCACCGTGCCTGCACTTTGTGTTACCTTAGCGATAAGTCGCCGGACTTATAGAAATAATAACGCTATTGGGTAATCCCGAATAACATTCGCTAGGCAATGAGGATGGAAGCGTTTTTTTCATAAACTGCAAAATAATTTGCCGTTCTGGACACGGAATGTGGGTTAGGGTAATTAGCATAACAAGGTAATGCTTTTTCTAACAAAAGCCAATTTTGCCAGATCACTCGTCAAGGGCGCCTAAGTAATACAGATGAAATAAAGTGGCTGGCTGAAATTCTAAAGTTTCATGCCACTACACAATTTCCCGATCCGGTCCGTCGTAGGATCTAAGGCTTTTACTAATTCCAAAGCAAAATTCTCCGTAAACCACTTTAATGAGAAACCGGCGGAGGTTAGCCTTGTTACTCCTGCAGACAGTAGTTGGATCCACGTAAGCTTTTGTTTAGATTGCGGGGCAGCATCTCCATGGAGATGCCCTCTGGTTCAGACTCCGATGTATCATCGCCGAGAAGCAAGGCAATTGTTCTCACGTACCCCTAAGATGCATCACGATATGGTACTTGTAATGGCATAAAACTCGGATTATATAACATCCTAATCTGAAAAAGCAGCTTACCTGGCTTCTCCAGACAGTATTGTCTAGATCCGGAACGGATCCGCCTTATCCTATACGTAAGATATTAATAACAAGGAGCCGTCCGAAACTTCATTCGGGATGAACTAAAGATTAAATTGCCAGATATGACTCGGCGACCTACGAATGCGCTCCATTTCGCCACCCAAATCGCCGTTGATTAACTCTGGATAGTCAAATATACTAGGTTTACAGATTTCCCTTGGGTCCGTCACCCACGGCCACGGTATCCATGATAGGACCAGCTTGTTTTAGCGGCAACCGCCCATTTTATTCTTAAACGCCACTCAGCCCAGCGTCCAACTTATCCAGGATCCTCGCTCCCTCAGAGGCCGGATGGGGACTAGGGCCAAAACAATAGTAATAACTGTTATGGTTAGATAGGGTTAATCTAGTGTGTAATAGGTTCGCCAGAATCGTATCGTCACCCTCCTTTGAATTGGCTATCGAAGTCGGAATTCTGGTTACAAAAGTATGCCTTCTGACTATACTGTCGCACTAGCAAAGTTGCCTTTTTTTTTGGAGACCTTATAGTCATAGCATACGGCACAAGTCGGCCTCAAGCAAGTCCGCCTTCCTCCGAAACGGCTCCGGGAATTCCTGGCCTTGCTCGAGGCAAGCCGTGAAGGAAACACCACCTTCCAGGACGAAAGTGGATTCACCCATAACCATATTCCACTGATTGTCTGCCCCCGGTTAGAGAACCGTTAGAAACAGCTGGGATGCACAGCGATGCGACGAGCGAATTTATCACAATTGCTTCGAATCACGGCTTTGCTCCTATCCGACCTCATGCGATGGTAGTCGAAGCCTCATGTAGGGGGACCGCATTCAATGATCGCGGGACCCCGAGTGTGAACAGATTAACGCAGGACAGCGGCATTAAATTTGCCTTATAGGGGTAATGGGGATATCATCTGTGCTGTAAACCTCAGGATAGGGCCATACCATGATTTGGGGAGAGAGCAATTAACATCCCTTTCAGGCGGCACAGGACCACTTAGATGTATCATCCCAGGGATGACATTTCACACGAATACTGCCGGGAACACTCATAGCGTCCGCCCCGAGCACACCAGTGGAAGTGTGGGGTGTGGACCGAGGGACTGTCCCATGATGTGCTTAGCGCTGGAAGTAGCAGGGCAGCGAAGAGAGTGGTCGTTATATAAACAAACACGCGGACAGCCGGCACTAGTGTACTTTGTTACGTGCATATCGTATAGTTGAACTGGTGCGTGTGCAACCTAGCCACTCGAGCACTTAACAGTACTCGTTTAGAGGCAGACAAAATTAAGGCCGCACTCGCTGTACATGGGCTGTCCCAACGTGTGACCCCTCTCGGTAGGTTTTCTACTCCGCCGCTTGTATTAGGGTGGAGGCAGCGCCGTTTGTGTCCTGTGGATCTGGGTTTACCCCGCTACGATAACGGTTGATCCCAACGCAGCCAAAAGTGTGATCCACCATACCCAGCCAGAATTGCGGTGTATCGTCATAATGACCGTACCCCCTAGCATGCAATTGGCACAATTAACTCAGTCAGTCGTCCCTCCTTGTGGGACAAATACTTCCTGCTTCGTTTACTTCACAAAGCTGAATAGGGTAAATTACATGCTTCGCAAGAATAACCGACGCCGCTAGTTCACATCTAAGCTCAATCCGGGCGGTATCGTTAGCGTGGTTAAAGTAAGCGACCGAATGTGCAGACGGTAACCTCGGTCTTGTCTTCAATACTCCAGGGGAATCAGAACGGTTTATATACTCTATTCACTCATGGATAGTTTCGATAGGTGAACGACCTATAGCGGGGAGGTACATGACCTTAAATTTGGTTTCGACGTGACACATTAATTTTAGATGTCGTGGGGTATCTAGAGCGATAATCCATTCACTCCGGGTTGGGGGGCGGGGAAAGATGCAATAGATATGGTATAGTCATTATCGCATGGTAAATCCTTAGCACTACAACTACTCGACCAAAAGATTCGGCAGTAAGTTGAGTAGATTAATTGGTTCGGTTAACACAGATAAGCGACGAAGGATTAACCACTACCCTCGTAACTCCTTGGGGAGCAAGGGCACGGTGCGAGGCAGGTTCATGGCAATCAGCCCTGGTGACAGCTCTAAGAAAACAGGGTAGTGGTTTATAGAGAGGCTAGTACGGAGGGAGCAATGCCTATGATGACTATCGTCTCACCGGATTCTGATCAGATTCGCGTTATGATCCCGAAACCTTGCCGTAGGTCACATCGACATATGTCTTTATCACTTGAATACGGCTGCCATTTACCGTCGTGTTGTGCAGTGTTATCACTCTCCGAATATCGACGAGCGCCTGGTTGGACTCGAGACGTCCTTATCGACAGAACTACAATTTAACAAGCTGAAGGCGAGACCAGCGCGTTGCTGATACTGTGGCCGTAGAAGAGACAAGAGAAGAACTACTGAACCTCCGACATCTAACTCATATGCTTGTTACAAAGTTTAGTAACAGGTTGTCGTATGGATGATTGGGGATAAATTCGTGCCCGACCATCAGCACGGATATCTAGAATAGCTCCGATACCACTGATGACCTGGCGATAGTTGAAGCGCAATAATGTCGCAATGCGTTCGTCGTCGACGTTCCGTTGTCCCCGATGAGTTCATACAGAGTTCAATATGTAACCTTTGGCTGCTCGTGCGCTCGACCGGCCATGAAACCGGGACGCATCACATGAAGGTCTGCATGGTGGTGATGATGCCGTTTTGACATGGTGGTCACCACTTTATCAACCTGGGGGGAGAGTCTGCCTCCCGCCCTACTCGGTACACCTAGTAGTTACCTCCCGAGCTACGTTAAGCTCCCTAGAGGAACTCTTTCAATCGTTCGCCCACGGCCCACGTTTAAGGGTGGCTCCTCGATTAAGGTGTGGGTGGGAACATGACAGGCCTTGGTCTAGCTGACCCTGGAGAGTGGATGTCCGGGAAGCCTTTTCGAGGCTCTTTAACTGGGAAACAGAGAAAGCAATTTCTAAAGAGCTACCAATCGTCCCAAACAACTAGGTACCGCTCAGATTTTGAGTATCTGTGGTGTGGATTTACAAAGATTCCGCCAGAACAGCGATGATAGGTTTTCCATAATTGGTCTAACAACCTGAGCAGACGGGCTCGTTGAAGGTCGGCTAGCGATAAATTGGGTCGTCAAGTAATCAGCTACCGGGACGGGCATGCTATGGCCTCTAAGTCGTCCGGTAACCTCGATGGAGTCGATTCGGGTAATGTGTACTTAGCTCCACAGAGTGGGTCGAATTGGTTCGATACTTGAACGGGATTATGTTAAAGTCGGCCTTTTTTAACTTAGATACGGGCGGTGGTCGACGCTAGCATGCGAGGAAGTCTCATAAGATAAGCGCCTCCCTATATGACCCTATAGAGCCTAAGAGCAGCGGTAACCATTAGTATGCAGTGTGAACTCGAGCACCTTTAGTGCTTTCAATTGTACAATGATCCCAGCTGCAACTGGTTGCATTGGTTAGGGAACCCTAGAACATATGGTACAATAGGCTGGTACATGGCGTATGAATTGAGCACGCCGGTATTGTCTTATGCGATCACTCAAAAATGACGTGGACTATCTTAGAAGTTCTACATCGCCAGTTCAATTATGCCTATGCATTACATGCGAGCTTCGGAATACGCCAGCCTCGATGCTCACTTTCGAGAGTGACCAACACTGTTCGCCAACCTTTGTAGCGTAGGGCATCCGGTGTCACATTCTATGATGGCCCCTTAACGGACTTGTAGTGGTTCGTAGCAATTCCTATGATGGGGATAGTCAAGGAGTAGTAACTGCACAGAGTCTCGCCATACGAAGAGGTTGTCACGGAGAATCGGGTACTTACGGTTCTGTCGCCCAGGACGTTTACGCCGCGTGATCAGTATTAAGCGATAGGCGAGGGGTTCACGAGCGTGCGAAGTGCGCATGTCACAAATAAGTACACGGGTAGACGGTCTTCCACGCTCGTAGTGAATTGGACCACAAGCAGTGTCGTGAAAAGACCTCGGGGGCCAATTAACACAACTGCTAACTTCAGCAAACTCTCGTCTAGAGATGAGGCCCGGTCGCCTGGATTGCACGCTTGAGAAGTAGATATATACCGGAGGGGACCGGACTTTAAGTTAAGACATTTCAATCTATATATCACAAAGTGCTTGACCGCAAAGTAACTACAACCCGGAATATCCCTTGAGTTTATACAGCATGTTCGTAACCCTGGCGATCGGCGACATCCAGGTCGATAGTGAATAGTCCGATCTTACTTCCAGGGGTTAAGTCGCAGATTACGAGAAGCCAAATTTAGGTCCGTTACACTTTAGACAAGAAGGCCCGTTCGCGAGGGTCGGTGGGGAAGGTATTGGTGACCCATCTGGCATTTCACTATCGGAAGCGCCGGGGAGCGTCGGCCGTCAAATAGCTAATTTACTCCTCTAGATTTCCCCGATTAACGGCGAGTACGAGAAATGTACACTAATGTGGAACTAGACCCGTAGCACCCTGCAAATTTTCGGCTCTAGAAAAGCACCTCCCACCGAGCCTATATATAGCGAGCGCTTGATGGTACGGGTGAGCAGTGGATGTCCTGCCTCATACCGCCCTTGCCACATGAGGTACAGACCTAGCTTTTAAACGAAGAAAGCCTCGCGTCGAACTACAAACCATGATCCAGAGTTATCTACGGGATAAGACACACACTTGTGATGCGCACTGCGTGTTTCGGATAAATTGGGGTAGCTTGGTCCGCATGACTCCATTATCTACATCCCAGCTGCGTTGCACAACTAGATTGAGACGCCAACACAAAATCATCTGAAGTCGGCCATCGGACGTCCGATGGAAGATCCATAATCCTGGTGAATCTACCTCCTATCGCCGCTTAGAAATAAAGCAATCCTTACCACATCACTGGTGCCGTTCCCGCATTGGAGTCCTCGGTGAAAGGCGCGCTGTCACTCTTGTCAATTAGCAGACAAATTTGCATATGGAATCGCCACTTTCGCAGCAGGACTGGAAAGGTTTGTGAACGGTTGGCGGCGGAAGGCGTGGTCCCAGCTCGTGTGTACAGGCAACCTGTCAATGGAGTACCGAGGTAAGCATGTAGTCTTCTTTGGACATGATCTGCACATTTGTAGCGGAATAGAAAGCCCCTCCTGGTGTTCGAAACGCGTGATACATAGTGTTTCTGAGTGAATCAACTGTTAGAAACGTGTAGGTTCAAACCGCCAAGTTATGCTGCGACATTGGATGCTTGTAAAGACCTTGCGGCGTGTGGCGCCTGTTCCGAATTGCGCCGGGTCTAGCCTATAAGTTTCCGCCGCACGGGGATTGCGAGCTATGCACGGCCCGCAGTATTGCACCGTCGCCACGCCATCAGCCGCCCAGGGACCAGCGCGGAGACGATTGTACACTGTGGTAGTCGCATAGTTCAAAATATTTGCTCGACTACCCCAATAACCGTATTTGAAGTATTCCGGAGGGAATTTGGTGTTTACACATATCTTAAGTGTTCATACTGTCCGTCATCGCTAGTGACTGTGACAATGGGTGAACGTGTCTCGTGGTGACGAGTCCTTCGATCATAGAAAGGCCGCGCCAGCAATAAGTCATGGTGAGTATTCTAGACGCTATAGATAATCCCTGCCGTTGCCTGGAAAGACATCTGCCTTGGACTTAGATGAACTTTCGTCCCGCTGCGCCAGCACAGACGATACGTATTACTTGCAAGGTCGTAGGATAAATCTAGATTGGGCTGACTAAAACTGGTCGAATGGTGAGATCGCTGGACCCCGTATGTAAGGCTAGATAATAACGTCACTCAGTTGTCTCTTACCTAAGGGCGAGCCGGCTAAGAAACCCACCGGCAGGCTAGAGTTCGGTTTAATCCGTATCATGAACCTTAGCGTTCGGAGGAACCGTGCCGCAATTCGGCCAACTTAGTTTACTCTCTAGGTCTTCGTAATATAACGTAGCGCTCCCCACGGCTGAACATTTCCGTAGTCGAACTCACGCTTTAGTTGCCCTGGCGAGTCGACGATAGAAATAGTGTTGTAAACAAGCCCAGCCACGATACAGTGACAGCCTCTTTTTGGAGTTTCTACCATCGTTAATTAGTCACAGATCCACGTCGCTTTGACTCCTCTTAAATGATGCAAGGCCTGTATCCGACAAACGATAAAACATACACGGTCGTTGTATTTGTCGTTAGATCACGGACATCCCCTATTGAGCCCTGCGATGGAGGGTATTGCTAGGTTTCCTACATCATCCTGTGATATCATCGGCTGGGATACGCTCGAGGTGTACAAGTCAGGCACCGGAACGCATGCATTTCCAAGTCCTCAGTGAGATTTCCGGAAGCCCACCCATACGTGCACGGGACGCCGTTAGTTGGCGTTCATCTATTTGGATGCCAATGGGCTAGTTTTCGCAGTGGATATGGCGGCGCGGAGTTTCGCAAGCAGAATAGTAAAAGAGAAACAAGTGCTTTCGGGACTGCCCGGCGAAGTTATGCGGCCGCGCGCGATCCATCACTCTATTTCTCGTTCACACCACTCCAACACAACCTAAGCTAACCGTAACTCGGTGAGCTAGCATAGAAAGTACTAATGGTCCCTTATCATACATGGTCCGAGTCTTCTTCAACGATCCACCTGAGCGTACGCCCTAGCGTCAGAAATTCTCTCGTCTCTGGAGCCATATACAGTACGTTTCAGCTTATCCCGGGTCGCTGGGTTTAATCCAAGGGCAGATCACGGCCTTCGCATGCGGGGAAGAGTAGGGGTGGAGTATTCTTCGGACAGGCCCTCTTTTTGGAGGAATAACCACTAGTATCCCCGATCGTCGTACACCAATTTTAGTAAACGTTGTGTTATGTTAATTGCAAATACAAGGGGTCATAACTAATAAAGACTAGGTGTATTTTACGACTTATTGTTTATCAGAAGATGAAGCCCGTTTATCAAGGCATTTAAACCGGCCCCTTAGTTTTTCTTCACTGTGTAAATCGTGATCTCCCCATCGGGGCTGAACCGTCGCCCCCTCATACTACTATCATAAACTATCATCGACAAACGGAAAGTCAGCAGGATACATATCGCCGCTGAGGCAACCACGTCCTCTTGTAGTACTAGTTGGATATCGTCCTAGTTCGACCCATGCGGGGCGGGGGATGTCCGTCCCATAGTCGGGACAATATAGACAACGGTTGGGCTACTTCGTCCGAATAGACTAGAAGCAAGGGCAGCGGTGCTAATGTAGTTTCCTACTAAGACACTATCCGCCTTAAATCAATGTAGTGGTTCGACACACCGTAGTGTTGACTCATACCCTGAATGTGAACTCGTCACGACAGATTCGTAAGCGTGTAATAAGGGACGTATATCCTTCAAATGGGTTCGGAAGCATCGAATTAAATACGTCCCGAGGTTTACGGAAGGCTGTACACAGCTTAGGAAAACATGTTCGATCTGAACAGAAAGAGGAGTGATTAAGGAGAGCCATTAGCTCCTGGGTCTAAAACATATGCTTGGTGGTCACGCGTCGGCCTAGCAGACAGCCGCATTATCTGATGTCTTCAGGCATGGAAAAATAACTATTCCGCCGTGTCCATAGCCCATTGATCTGCTGTAACTCAAACGCGTTTAGAATTAAGCAGGTATTGTGGAATGGGGTGTCTGCTCTACTGGCCCGTTTGGCTCATTCATGCAAAACAGTAACCGTCACAATCTTCTCTATATGTTTGGTCTTTTCGGGCAGATGTCCCGTATTAACACCAAGCATCAACAGTGGCTGCTACTATAGCTAGCGAAGTGCGCAGAAGCTGAGGTTGCCCACGATGAAAATTTGCGTCGCGACTACCATCCGATAACTGGGGACTCTATCCGAGGTTAACATGGCGATCTCGTGCCATGACTGGCGACTCAGGCTAGATGTAGCCACGAGTGATGTTAGCATAAGTAGGTTTGAGCACCGTCGCGTACTGTAATAAAGCGTCACACTACACCTTTAAGTCCCACACAGCTAAAAACCGGTCACCTCCTCCGGTCTGTCCCAGAACTACCTCCTTATATGGTAACATGCGATAATTACAGTCGACTCGATTGTGAATCGAGGTGGTGCGAGACAAGGAAAGAAAATGCCACCCTTCCATACGGGCCCATACCCGCCGCGGATGTCGGAAGGACCACGGGAGATAGGCGCTGACGATACGACACGTCTCGTCCTATGAGGCTGAATAAAGATATTGAGCCGCCTCCGCAAAATCGGGAGCGTACTCATCGCATATGATGCGCCACATGTGAGGAAAAGAGCAAGGAATCCTTGCCACAAGAATCGAGCGCGTTCATCATGATAAACCGTTGGTGACTTGAGGGGACGGGGTCGCCGGCAATGGATCTGTAGGGTAGGTCATGCTGCGCTAGGGTGGCATGGGGTGTCAGGCTGCAGGCTTTTGTGCGTCGTTCGCTTTGTACTTGTCTTGAGCACCTCTGATAGGACCAGCTGGCCCTTAATGTCTCATTAAGTCATGACATATTAAATAAGATCATTGGTTGTCTCGGCATATCCAAGCAACGTGCGCCTTTAGGGGTCTTAGGTTAGTAAAACAACAGACGTAATCTACGATACATTCCGTCAGACCACAAGCAGCTTGCCTAGAAATTGTCCTAATTCAAGGAGGTGTGGTAGCCGGGGAATTAAATGCAAAGCGCTCCTACCTCATAGTACACGACCGACGGAGTATGCAATGACCTACTGCGATCCACACCTCCTAATGGACCACAATCTTAACATCAGTTATTTACCTTAGTTAATCGTCATAAATGAGCATGGAGATAGGTGCTGATGGAGTCCGGCGAACCCCTATTTCTATCACCACGAAGCGAGGGCTCATGCTTAGTTCACAGCCAGTTCGTGAGAGCGGCGTGCTAAACAAAGACCGTACGAAATGAGATTACAGGGCTGAAGAATCCTATGTTGGTTTGTTACATAATCACAGGAAATCACCTGCAAAACCCTTTCACTGGCCAAATCTAACAGCGTTACCGACAAACAGGTCGCAAAATGATCGAACGAGTTTTCTATGGTACGAGCAGTGGATGGGCACTATAAGCAAAACAGGTGGACAGTGATGGTTTGCCCTATGGACTTGGGCGAAGGTACAGCGATAAACATTGGCTAAGTTGATTGGTGATGCACTGCAACCGCTCTTATCTTGAGGACTCTTTTATTCGCGATCCCAGTTGCTCCAGCACGCCTTAGTACCAATGCCTCTTTAAAGTATTATCAGGTCCTTTAAAATCTCTAATATTTAGGAGCCACCGTCGTGCCCAAAATGGGTGATGAATAGATTGTGAGAGTTTGCACTGCTCAGTAGCCAGGGTCAAACCTCCACATTATAAATGAACGCGAGTGTCGACCCTTACTCGGGGTGTACGGCATTCTCTATTGGTGTAAATAGGGGTTCAAGTGTGGAATACACACAGGAGTTACTTTCGTAAATTGGGGTGGAAATCGTAACAGAGCAAGTTGTGTTTGCCAATGCGACACTTTGTGCCGACCGCTCTATGCCAGCCTAGTCTTAACGCCTCCTATTGCACTTCCAAATTAAAGAAAGGTGCCGTAGGGGAGAGCTTTCATGATCTAGTCATTATGGATGTCATTTAGATGCGAGCAGAAGACAAACTTAACACCTCTGTTACGGAGGCGTCGTACCATCTATGGGGTCCTATACGGCACCATTCGATTGGTAACATTATAGGGTGTTGCCATACTCGTGTGGTGCTCACCCGGGACCACCTATTGACTACCAGAGTTCAACTTGGACTCTGTGGTAAGAAGGTGAGACTCACCAACATCCACAAGGGATAATGTTAAGTTCATGTCGGTATGTCTCAACACGAGTGATATAATAAGCAGTGGTTCACAAGTCTACATGCGTATCGGGCGAATTAGGTTGTTTTTACTGAACGCTCTGCAATTTACCGGAGTCCTTAACGCCACGTCGAAATATACTGTTTCAAACGTTTTCCGTTAGCCCACATGACTACCCGTGGTCAACTCGCATAAGCACTGGTTCAGTAAAAGCCGCGTCCTAGGCGGGTCCTGATGTCATCATAATTCCAGTTTGGCGTTTGCGCTAATATGTCCATTCTGGGGTTACTTGAAGCTCTCCCCATCTGGGTAAATGCTCAAGGTTCCACCCGAATACGCCCTTTTGTATAATGCTCATCTACAATATATACAGCTACCCGTAGTGACTAACTAAGTGCAGCGTACAAACGGGTCTTGTCGACGGAGGCCACTAGAAAATATATTTTGGGATATCAGCGAAACGGCGGTTGAACAGCCGGCGTATCGCCTCCCCGCTAACACGCTGAGCTGCACACGCCGTAAACCGCGAAAATTGTTACGACTGGGTTACCTGTTTATCTGGGACAAGTCTTACAATAAGCACATCTCATAATTCATCTGCAATTTAGGACCAAATGCACAGGTCCGAGGCTCGTGATGTGGGCCGGGATAGGATCGCATAGCGTCGCAACCTGTCGTCAGCCTAACATATTCTTCCGATCTGTAGCATGCGCAGAGAAGAGCTTCTTTTGGCTATCGACTTATACCCAGTTTACTACTACAGGTGTCGCATCCATACTGCACGGAGTGGAGCCTAAACCCTGAAAGTGACCCGTACCGTATCCCAACCCGCCCAAAACGGGGAACCAGACGACCGATCACATTAGGTAGTGAGAGAGATCAGGAAATGGAGTCCATCACGGCTAACGACGGCGCATTCGAATAACCTTGACTCCATGCGACAATATGGTGTAAAGTGGGCTAGGTGCTGAACTGGACTGCGAGCACTACCAGCTACGTTCTTAACGGTACGGGAACGCCACCTCGAAAGTCCCGATCTATCAATCGTGTGGCACGGATTGATCCACACGCTATGAGGTTGCGGAATTTTCCTAGGTCCAGGAGTGCAAGCGTCTAATATTTGTGAGTTACCGCACTGTCGTAAGTCGGTTTCCCTCCCGCGCAAATACTCTTGGGCTCGCGAGTCAGACAGCCTGGAAGTGTCGTCAGTCAGGTGAAGAACTAAGATTCACGGCCAAGTTGGCATCGGCTCGCTTTGCGCCCGGGTTTCGCTATTTTGAATTAGTCTTGGAGTGTCGATTTGCCTCCTTTAAGACGTGTGCTTAATTGTCCCAAGCGTTTAATTGGAACGTAAGCTGTCTGCTGATGTAAGCACGCGCGCTCAGCTTCGAGTTCGTCAGGCGGATCCTCAACCATTAAGACCGCCGCCGCATAAGCACCAATTTTAGCATGTTCGTCACAAGGGTTCGTCTGGGACGTCACCGGGAACGTTTATAATCAACTCCAGATAGGTCGGATCCCAGGCTTCCCTAGGATGTTGCTCACCGGCAAATTTGTAAACTATCACTCGTTTGCGCATTTCGGGCGATGAGACACAATAGCAAGTGAACCCACCAAATTGTAAGCGTCCTGTTCCGGATATCCAAGGGCACGATGACGACAACCTGTGGCAAATCTGCATTCCACCATACCAGCCCTTGGGTCCGGCGCGTCTGGACAGAATTGCGCGCACACCTCTTTGCAACGCTTTTGATAATGGTAAATTGTGTCACAGATTATCGCTCCGAGGGACGCTTCCCACGACATCTATTACATATCTACTGCTCTGGGTACAGGCACGCGCAACTACTACGCGCGGGAAGCAGGGCCCGTCAATCACCTCCGACCTGCCTCAAATTTCATGCTACGCGTCCCAAAATGCAGATATATCTCATGTGAAGACCCGCTCGACTGATCGAAGTGCACCAACACCAGCGTCCATGCTTAACGGCGCCGTGCCGTTGATCGGCGTCAATGGATCACTGAGCATAAGCACATTGGCTAGATCTTAGAGAACCTCCGCGTTTACCTTCCTTCACAAACTCAACGAGGGGGATCTTGGCCTCCTCTCCGGTGAAGTCTATAAGTCGAAGTAATATGATTGCATCTCCAGACTCGATTGTGGAGTCCGGGATTACCAGAGTTTACGTTGGACAGATGGGCGTTAACTAACAGGGGGGAAGAGTATGCAGCCAAAGGGCATCGATACCTGCGTCCACTGTATAAGGCGCTTCTTTACCTGGTGTAAATCTAACTCCTCAGACTCTAAATACCTCCGGGTCGTCGATCGGATCCGACACTTACCCGGAATTCTTATTACACCCACCCATGACACTCACTAGCCGTGAAGCGACTGCATTACTCGATCATCCCAAAGCGAAAAGGATAGTTCATCCTTTAGTTCTGGCTTTTGAATTTATAAGCCCATCTGCCGTCACCCCACCCCGAATCCAGCGACCCCACTCATGCTAGGAACACGCACACCGGTTTCGGCTTGTGTGTTTCAACTGCAATAGATGGCTAAGTCTACCGAGCGTTCCTCCTAAGGCACAGGGTGTACTCTTATAGTTATCCCCCGAACATCAGACTTAACGCCTAATCGCTAGAGCGGGACAGCGTGGCAAGCTACAGCGATACAACGGCAAGACGATCGTTAGGGTCCACCGGAGTTGATACATACGCTGTCACTCCGGCGAGCCGCGGACGTCGAATCAACGATAGGCGGGCTGGCTGCAACGTAACAATTGTTTAACTTAGAAAAAACCTCTTTGTGCGGGCAACTCTAAGATAGAGCTACGTGGAGTTCCACGTCGGAACCGGACCGGCCGCGTAAGGAGCCTTCGTCAATATTTTCTTTCGAGTGTCCCAGGTCTGGGTAGCAATAGCCAACAGCCCTCGGTATCCCAGTAAGTAGTCCTTATTTCAGTGTCTTCGCCTCGATTTGGTATCACCGGACGCAAGCACACATGTGCCCACCACAAGCCGGAGGCGGCACCCGGGGTGTGTGACTTTACTTCGATGTTTTAGAAACTGCTGACCAGAACCCCTTGATTAAAAAATTCCCATTAAAGGTTTTATGTATATAAAATAATGTATAAAACTACTCCTGCTCTATCCAAGACTTAGCTCAGCGTAAGATACTGGATCGCGGCATTAATTAGATTTCCACACATCGGTACCAGTCATTGTATTACCCATCCGAGTGCCTCGATTGGTCCTTCAGATTGTCATGAAAGGCAACCCTATTAACATATCTCCTGGCTCAGGGCTTTCTTGGACCGTCAGTAACGTACATTTGCGAGCACAATAGACCGCCCTCAGTTTCCAGGAGGGGCCCTTGTCATACAGTGCCACTGAAAGCTTTTCACAAATATAGCGGTGGGCCCACTCTTAAAGGAGGTCAGACACCGTCCAATCACATTTATTGAAATGTCTACCGCATCCAAGCCGTCTTCGCAGATATACACGTACTGTACTATTCATATTCTTTGGGTTTTTCGGTGAAGTCACGTAGATAGAAAAATACTAAAATATCACGACGTTTCGATCGCAACACAAGCAATCGTCATCAGGTGAAAACTATAGCGGGAGAGCTACTGAGGCAGGAAAACAATTTAACCCGTAAAAACAAAGTTTTTCACTATAAATCCTCTATATGCGTGGCATCGGTTTTATTTTATTATTCATTTCTGTTTTTCTTGAGTAAGAGTTTCATTTTTATCACATTGGTATTTTAAATTAAATATGAATTTTTTTTTCCTAAAAAGTGGAAAATTTTGGAAAATTTTTTCACGAAAATAAATTGTCACGCACAACGAGTCTGTGTGCAAAATGTCAGCTCGATTGGATCACGGGAAGTGGGTTAAAAAACGACCGAAATATTTGCACGGTCGTAAGCGCGCAAGCAAGCAAGTGAACTTAATATAAAGGATTTAAAAATATAGCGGGAGAACTGCTGAGGCAGGATGTTATAAAGGTTTAGATGGGTGTAGCCCAAGGGTCATAAGTGAAGTGGGCGGGGCTAGAGATGTAATTTGCATGTCAATGTAAGATCGGAGATCTGAGCTACCTCCACGACGACGAAGCTGCGGAGGTGGCCATTGTATTGTGAGAGATTAGCATGTCAATGTAAGAGAACGAAACCACCGCCACATCGAGGAAAACGAGCAACGGTGGCTGTGTTAGTGAGACATTTAGCCTGTTAATGTAAAGACATTTAACCTGTAATGTAATCAGAGAGTCGAAAATAACTGCTAACATCGGCAGGTAGGATGGAAACATCACAGCCAGTTATGACTTAAACTGGTTAATAACGTCCTTCCAATGATTGCTCAGTTTGTACCCATCTTCTCGGTTGAAATTGTGTCTGTGTTTATATATCTGGATGGCTTCATGAACGAATCTTTGCTGATAGCCAGTGGGTTTGCAGAGTACCTTCGTCTTGGAAAAATCATTTCGTGTGTGCCCACAGCGTTAAAACAATGATCAGCCACGGCTGAGGTATTGGTCCTACCGTGTTTCAGATCTGCCTTATGTTCACGAACACGGTCCGAGACATGTCGCTTAGTTTCCCCAATGTAACTACTGCCGCAGACACAGCTTAGTTTGTAGACGCCGGGGTATTGCATGTCAGGGATCACATCCTTCACAGATGGGATCAGATCACGAATTTTATGTACTGTGTTGAATCGAACCTGGATCTTGTGTTTGCTCATGATTTTGGAAATATTTTTGGTGACCCCTGCTATGTATGGCAAGGTGATGGTTTTGATTGGGTCCTCAGATGGTTCTTTCCCAACGGTTGGGGTGATAGCTTTACGGATTGTGTAGTCTGAATATCCATTCATCTTGAGGGCTTGGTGTACGTGTTCCAGTTCACTGGCTAGGTGGTGATGGTCGGAAATACATCGAGCTCTATGGTGTAGAGTTTTGATGAGGGAATTCTTCTGGGATGGATGGTGGTGGGAGTCAGGTTTTAGGTAGGCATCTGTATGGGTGGCTTTCCTGTAGACAGGTGTCCCATTGAGCCATCTGGTCTCTTTTCGATTAAACATCCAAGAATGGTAACTTGCCATCCTTTTCCACCTCCATGGTGAATTTGATGGCTGGGTGTATGGAATTGATGTGGTTGAAGAATTGTCCCAGAGCTGGTAGGCCATGTGGCCAGATGACGAACGTGTCATCTACGTACCTTCCACAAGGAAGGACGTAGGGTGGATGCCTGGATGGCATCTGTCTCAAATTTTCCATGAAAACATTGGCTACAACTGGAGATAAGGGAGAACCCATTGGGGTACCTTCAACTTGTTTGTAGAATGTTCCATTCCAGGTGAAGTAAGTGTTGGTGAGGCAGTGTCTAACCAGGGCCGGTACATCAGCATTCAGTCCTTGTTGGACCAAATCTTCAATGATTGCAATGGTGTCAGGCACAGGAACTTTGGTAAACAAAGATACTACATCGAAACTGACAAGCAAATCACCTGGAGATAGTGAGATGTCCTTAATTAAGATACCAAGTGAGCTGAGTTAAGTACAGCTGAGGTGGTCTTACCAGTGAATGGTTGTAAGGTCTCAGACAGAAATCGGGCCAGTTTGTAGGTGGGTGAGTCAATGGTGGAGACGATAGGACGGAGTGGTGTACCTTCTTTATGGATTTTTGGTAAGCCATAAAATCTTGGTGGTCAAGCAGCAGAGGGTTTTAAGGAAAGCCGCTTGGTTGGTTCGATTAAAGATGTCGAGTTAGTGATGATATTGTTGGTTTTCGTAACCAGGCGGTTGGTAGGATCTCTATTGATTTTGGTATAGCTGCCATCATTAAGTAGGTCCTGAATTTTGTTACTGTATGTGGTTTTGTCCATGATGACAGTGGCATTGCCCTTATCGGCTGAGAGGATGTCTGTGTCATCTTTCTTTTTTATTTGAAAAAGCTCAAAGCGCTCTTCCTTGCCGATGTTGCTAATAGGTGTCTTCGCGTTTTTGAGGATTGCAGCGATTTGTACTGTACTGTTTAACACTTAGGCTTTCGCGAACAATATAATCCATAATAATATTTGTTGGTTACCCCTTTATTAACCCAACCGGTAATGTATAACCATTGTAATTTATACGCGTTCATTAACACCCCCTCCCCCTCTGGCCTTCGCACCTGATTGGCACACAGGTGATGCCATCACATCTATCCACCGTCTATTTAAGAACGGAGGAGGATGCCGGTTGCAATTACTGGCGAAACGTCGTACTCGAATATTAAATGTTGTGGGTTTACTATCCAACACACCGGTGTGCTGTACTAGTAACGAATTGGCACGTTCTGTTTACGTGACAACCCTTACTTATTGGCTGTGTCGGGTCGTGGCGGGTTTAACGACACATTATATTTAGGGATCTAACACAAACAACCTCTGATAATAGTTTTTTTACCCTTCTATCTGGCAACAAACTGACACCTTTTTTACAAGGAGTCATGTTTGCATAGACCACAATACCTGCAGCCATAATGCAAACAAAAAACATAACTCTGATAATATTTGCACTGTCCTTGAAGTTGATTGGTCCACACCCGAGACAGCTTTCCTTAGAGCCTAGTCTCACATGGGTTGGACCAGATGACGCCAAATGTACTGTACACTATGTATGATTTTATATTTTTGTACTGCATTGTATGTATGGCCCACCACTATGATATTGGAAGTAGCAGCGCTGCACTGTTTAGCGCACCGCAATATAAACCCGGCATGGTTAAGAAATTGTATTGTTTGTTCATAATAATATTGATCTCGTCAAGGAGCAATAAACTGTCACGCGAATTCCGGTCATCCTCGCAGCAGCGGCTTTGACTGGCCATCGAACAGAGACGGTCACAGCATTGCGCGCTTCAGATGCGCTTCTGTGGTTGTCTGGAACGCTCTTCCAATATTCGGAAGCCACTGGAGCTATGCACTTTTAAATCTAGATTGAAAACGTATTTCTTTATCACTGCGTATTGTGTTTAATGTGGTGTCCTTCCCCCGCACCTCCAATTAGTACGGTTGGCTACGTACGGTGCGAAATAAATTAAACGTACATAGTATGTCTCTTTGGGCTAAATTGCACTGTGAACACAGCACACTGAGTTAGCTTCCCAGCCGTGGCTTTCCCTTCACCAATTTGCACTGACCAGTGTGGTGAAGTATGGTCAAACAACCTCCGTGATCAACGTGTCATGAAAGGGACTTTACCCAACAGTGGATTGATCAAGGGCAATACGAAAAAAAAAGTTTGGTGCTATATGCACTCTTCAACCAATGCAAACATGGCAAGTAAAATATAACTGGTGTTTTCTCATTTATATTAGTGTCGGGGTAGGACTCGACTCCAGTTTGCTCCCAAGAGCCAGTGGTGTAAGCTTCACAATCTGATGGCAGGTGGTGATGGGCATGGAACAATTCAATCAGCTTGGTGGTTTGTTTCATCGCGGGACCTTGAGAGATGACCATGGTTTAAAAAAGCTTTCATCCATCAGTGGATGATCGTGGCTGATGCTGATGATGGCCGGAGGCGAGTTGATTTCATAGGACAAGCACATTTGAATGCCATAAAGTGATAGAATCCACGTTATCGATCCTGGAGACATGAACAGTTGAGTTTAGCCAAACTGGAATTTGAGCTGGCAACCTTCTGAGCTGTGCATTCAGTACAACCACTCAGCGACTTGCCCAATGTTAATAATAAACAAAATATTATACTGTGTGTACACACACACATATATAAAGTAGCATGAGTGTGTTTATTCACTAGTGCTGTCATTTCAATAAAATAGTTGGAAATAAGTCTTAAACGTTGATTTGTAAACACAAATTGTGCTTTCTTGAGAGGTCTGTGAATGACTTCTCCCATGTGTTTTTGAGTTGCACCGTGTATATTGTTTGGCACGATGTATCTGTGTATGTATGTATTAACACGTAGGCTTTCGCGACCAATATTATTCATAATAAAGTTTTTGGTTAGATCGCGTTATTTATAAATGTGTCGTAACCCTCCACCACCCGACACGGCCAATCAGCAAAAAGTGTCACGTTGACAAAAGACAAATAGTTCAATACTTTAGCCACCGGTGTGTTGAGTGAATCCACAACATTTACAATTGTAGTGGAATGTGGATTCACTCAACACACCGGTGGGCTAAAGTAGTGAACTATTTGTCTTTTGTCAACGTGACACTTGTTTGCTGATTGGCCGTGTCGGGTGGTGGAGGGTTACGACACATTATAAATAACGCGATCTAACCCAAAAACTGTATTATGTATGTATGTATGTTGAATGTCTTGCGCATCGTATGTAGCGAACTGTGCTAATCGGAGGTGCAGGGGAAGGACAACAAACTAAACACGAAAAAATATTTGTTCTAAAGAAATTAGTTTTCAATCTGGACTTAAAATCGCATAGCTCCTGTGGCTTCCCGATAATGTTCGGACATTTTTGCTCCACGTGCTGGTAGCTTCTTCAGGACCAACACCGCATTACAACCTAAAGACACAGCCCAGAGCGATGCAGCATAGCTGCGAAAACATACTTGTTGGCTCGTTGGAATTCAACTCTCATGTCGCGGGCCACAATTGTTTGAACGTGAAGGCTCACGTGTTCTGTTTTTTTGTAAGTGCAAGGAATTTTATTGAAAGCACAAAATGTGCTCAGCCATGATTAGTCTCTTGTTAACCACAAGTGATTGACAGGCTCATACATCATGTGCTGAAGACATATGCCGTACTTGGGCACACAGCGTAAAACTGCGAGTAATCTTTGAATCCTGTTAATGTTACAAAATAAAGGTCAAGGTGCGTCCCTGAAGTGAATTGCTCACACACCACCGGTTGCAGAAGGGCCTCCATTAGAGGGAACTTTAGACAGCCCCTCTACAAAGGGTATTTATGTCGGCTCGTCCACACTGGCCAGGCGTATTTGAAGAGGTTGAAGTACCTACACTTTATGATAATTGGTTTTTTACCCTTTTATCTGCCAACAAAACTGACGCCTTTTTTTTTTACAAGGAGTCATGTTTGCATAGACCACAATACCTGCAGTCGTAATGCAAACAAAAAACATAACTCTGATAATGTATACACTGTCGTTGAAGTTGATCAGTCCACACCCGAGACAGCTTTCCTTAGAGCCTAGTCTCACATGGTGTTGGACCAGATGACGCCAAAAGGTGCACAACTCAATGCACCATCAGAGTATGAGAGCTCGGGATAAGCAGTGTAAATGCTTACCCCGAGCTCTCATACTCTGATGGTGCATTGTCTTTGAGTTGTGCGCCTTTTGGTAAAAATCAATTATCATATTTTCTACTGGCAAATGAGGTTCCAATGGTACCTACACTTTACCCTAACGCCCATGACCTTGCTGATTCCAACCGCCACAATCCGGCGACCTCTGGTTGTAAGTCCAGCTGTGCTCACCATTACAGCATGGCAGCATTACAAAGTAGAATCGAGCAATTGCATTTGTGACAGTGAGCCCAGTAAGTACTGCAGGCAACCCATCTTATTTGAGGCTCAACACTCACAGCAAACTTTCCATTGCACACGACAGCTGGAATTTAACCTTTAAATAAAAAAAGCCCTTCATTGGTACGAAGATAATCCAGCTGCATTTTTCTGTATTACTCAAATCTAGAGGCTTAAAAATGCATAATTTGTAGAGCTGGGCACACATTTAAAATATACGTTGTTGACAAAACCGTGACTATACTGTATATTTAATTAATTTAATAACATATTCATAGTCGTGCGGTATGAAAATTTATATTCACGAAATATTTTGCGGCACCCCCAACATCACACGTGAATTGTTTTTAAATACAGTATTAGGCAAGGCAATTACACTGTAATTAACCATTCGTTTTCTGCAATTGCCAGGTATGATGGCAACACCTGTACAGTGCTCATGTAATTCCATTAATATTGTATCGTAAATAACAAGCAAATGCCAAACTTTTCTTCGACAACTTTTTACGAGCCAATTACCAGGCACCACCTAAGCATTCGTTTATTCGCAACCCTATCCCTGCTAGACCATACACATTTTATAATGACTTGTACTGCATTCTGATGTTTTCCATGAGTATAGTCAATTATAATGCAGTCGGTATTTGTACATTTTTGCAGGGAAAATAATATATTTTTTTACCATTAGGGAGCACATTGTACGTGTACAGTCCTTGTGTCAATGCACCACCGAATGAAGGCATCCCCACACCTTGTCGGTCAGAGGTACCGTGTGACCACAATGCACACTGCTGGTCAATGCATAATGGTGAATAGGAAGGGGGGGAGGGCTAAGAGTTTGTTCAGAAATCTATCATTCGCTGCGGATGTTAGCCGTGGACAGGAATCCAACTCAATGCTGGCTTCATAGCGCAGTGTGGCAATCAGTCATTGCACCACCATGCCACCGTCTGTATAAATAGACTGGGGGGGGGGGAAGAGAAAAGGTAAAGGTGCAGCCCTGAAGTTGCTTGCCCACGTGACCGCTGGCGGGTAAACCTCCACGAGAGGTAACCTCGACAGAGCACCTCTACAGGGTCGATGTTAAATATACAACATTAAAATAAATATTACATTAACGGTCTGTGCTCTGTACCGGGCTCGTGTTCAAATACAATAACGCAAAAATAGACATAATATTCGTAACTAGATCGCATATTCACACCATTTACCTTCTGTAAAACAAAACAACGTGTCGTTTGCAGTGCTTGCGCAGGTGATGTTTTTCAAACAGCAGCCGGTCCCAGTTGTCCCGTGATCGCATTGATTTAACAGCGCGCGCTGCGACACGGATGCTGTTCCGTAGTCCCCGAGCCCATGAGCAATTCGCATGACGGCAGCAGCGTGAGCGCTCACGTGTTTCTTACTGCTCATTAACGCCACCCACCACCCCCCGATAAAATCCGCACCTTTCCCATGAGACGCCCTGATCATCGTCGGCGAACTCGGTGAGCCGCATGGCGCATGACTCGGCCTGTTGGCGCGGTGACTTCACTGGCGTGGAGCGAAACGGGTTTTTTGGTTTCTGGACATCGCTTCGAGGCAAGCAATTACATTGATTTAACAGCTTTTCGCAAGCCGTCTACTTTACTGCCGTGGCTTTTTTTTGCACGCTGCGGCATGTTGGGCTGGACTGGAAAGCGCCCTAAAAGTATTCGATTACAATTTCTGCCGAGCGAATATCAGTGACAAGCATCACACAATAAAATGTTTCAAAATGTGTTGCATGATATTCAATTTTTTTGCTATCGGTGTCATGTGTATGAAATTTTTTTAAAAAGAAATATTCAGCTCTTAGATTAGGCTCTGGCTTGTGCCGTGTGTCGTTCGGCACGTGTCCGACGTTTCGCTCCATGTGCAATACATGGGAGAGCTATAATGGTACTACTGTGAAAACGTACGCGGTAGAAGACTTTTTCATCCCGAACTCTTGTTCACGAGCAGCGAACCACTCGTTGTCAGAGCTCGGCACAGAAATACGATGTCATAAAACTACCCTTGAAGACCCTTCAACAATCTATTTATCCACACGAAGGGCACACCTCATATATGTCCTGCAAAAGAGTGTTGGAAGCAATTTTACTTCTTTGAAATGGTATAAGCCATATAAATGAACATCTGTGACGGTGTTTTCGGGCAATCATTGGTGACCGAGTTCAAACCATAAACTCGCAACACTTCCACATTCGCACGTCCGATTAGCACGGTTGGCTACGTACGATGTGAAAGAAGTTCAACATGCATACACGCACTGACAACCTGGTTTAATCAGGGGTGACTGCTCGCATTGCAACCCAGGATCTAAGCGTCCTGTCAACTCAGCGATTCAATGTGGAATTATTACTCTTGAGCCAGCTGAACAACCCAAGTCTACCACAATATGTTAAAGGCACCTACCTGCCTGACCAACCAATTTGTAATTCCTGAATTATAAAAACAAGTGGGGTTTCCGAAGCCTGTAAGTGCCGAGTTTGACTACTTATTCCCTCGTGTGTGTGGTTCTTTGGCCTTCCACGTAAGTATCAATACTCATCTACTTGGCTCATCCTCTAACAGTAGGACCTTCTTGAAAATTATTTAATCAGTACAGTATAGTATTATTAAAGAAGTGTATGAATATATGGGTGCCGTGCTGGCCTTAATAGGTGCTCGCAAACAGCACCTGCCCCAACAGTCTGCTGAAGGTGATACAAGGAAATAAGTGATGTTGTGTTTGTGTGTCGACTTTTTTCCACTCCTGGTGACCTTGGCTCAGTCTTTTGCTGTGGCTAATTTCAGTGGCGAATGGGATCTGAACTTATCCTGGGCACACCCCAAACTCGACTCAACATTGAATGAATGCAGGGTGTATCAGCAATGGGAGAGAAAGGCATCACTGGCCACACGACCCGCTTGTGTTGCCATGCCGACCTAAGATGTGGATCTCACTGGCAGCACTTCCACTAAATAGCGGGGGGGTTCTTTGCGTTTGTGTATTTACTGCCATATATAATTTAAGAATCGCATTGCATTTGTGTCAGTTGGTGTAACACTCGTAAAAAAAATCTAATTACATAAAGCGGTGTATTTGAAAAGCCTCTTGTTAAATATTTACAAATCCTACCAGAATTTTCAGGAAGTCCAAGTTGTAAAATTGGGCGTCGTAACTCCAGATTTGCGCTTATGGATGGCAATGCAAGCGTGTTTCTGAGAATGTTTTGCTGGTATGACTGATAGCCGAATGTAAGTGATGGTATAGCACAGCTTACGTGAACCGTACATCAACTCACCAATTCATTTCAAAACACACACACACATGATTTATGTGGCCAATTTATTTTACGATAAACTCGTGCGCTCTTACAACCGACATGCATTATGCCCGTCTGCTGAGAGGGTTAAGGGAAAAAAACGTCACTTATACAAGACTCTCAACAGTTGAAAGGTCATGTCACTTAGTGCCATCGCAAAGTACACAGAGTGATCGTAAATAATCAAACATCATCGCTCCAAGATGCAACACATTATTTAATCTTGTCTGAGCCCATTTGCCAAATTATTCATGATTTTTTTTTTACAAGCAATCTGTGCCATTCAAAAGGATCAAAAATGATGTCCAATAATTTTAACTTGGACCGACATAGCTTTGCGTGCATGCTATCTCAAATGGAGTTTGACGGATTGGAATCGGATATGCCAACTATTTATGACAGTCTCACAAAGCCCGTCCATTTAAAAGAGCACTATGGAAATTGCCAACTATTTATGACAGTCTCACAAAGCCCGTCCATTTAAAAGAGCACTATGGAAATTGTTGGTCTACACACATAACAATATAATTTCTATTAGCCAAGCCGATATAGCACTTTTGTTCCACACTCCGTTATGAATGTCACACTCGCCATGAATGTACAATTACACAGTCAAACGGCTAGAATTTTGCAATAAATCTCCAAACTCCTCGTGCGCCGTGCATTACAGATAGCTTTCTTGGCAGTCGCTTTGCCATCAATACTCCATTTTGCTAATAGAACTGAAATGCTCAGCAAATGCTCCCGAAGACGCAACCTTTCCCGTGTCCTTGGGCCAGTGCGGAGGCATTGCGTCCCCTCGCCGAGGAGCAGGTTGCGAGAAATTTTACGCAGAGTGGGAGCCCATCGACCGGTCACAAGGGGAGCAAGAACAGATGTGCCAACTGCTCTGATGCAAAAAAATATCATACGGAGGCCCTGACTGCTGTCAGCAGCAGCCCCCGCATTCGTAGACGAGCATTTAAACACGTGCCCTGTGTCTCACTGCACCACGCGAGGCAAAGACAGCGGTCAATAAATTGTTGTTTCGGTAGCAAATGTTGTGATCGCTCTAATTTGAAAATCTCTTTTTGGTGTCTGTGTGGTTGTCTCAGATGCGTCTTGTGGATTCGTATGCTGATGACTGCCGATTGCTCCCTTAGTCCCATGTGTTCAAAGTTGTTCTTTCCTTCCCAGTCTCTGCCATCTGCCTGGGAAGGAATACATGTTCGCTCTTCGTGTCCATCTGTCTGTGTTTGTGCGCAAAGGCATCCGCGCATGGGTGTGTATATTATTTCATGCCGTTATTCAAATTTACAGTGCACAGGTACACGTGTTGTAACGGGAAACCTTTTTAACACATGTTGTGCAACTTTATGAGTATTTGCGTTTCTGTGTCCGTCTGGAACGCTCTTCCTTCCGATATTAGACAGCCACTGGAGCTGCGCACTTTTAAAACTAGATTGATCACTCATTTCTTTAGAACTAATTTTTGTGTTTAGTTTGTTGTCCTTCGCCTGCACCTCCGATTAGTATGGTTTGCTATGTATGGTGCGAAAGAAGTTCAACATACCTGCATACGTACAATGCTGAGCTGCATCAAACTTACATTGATAATTGGTTTTTTACCCTTTTATCTGGCAACAAAACTGACACCTTTTTTACGAGGAGTCATGTTTGCATAGACCACAATACCTGCAGTCATAATGCAAACACAAAACATAACTCCGATAATGTATGCACTGTCCTTGAAGTTGATTGGTCCACACCCGAGACAGCTTTCCTTAGAGCCTAGTCTCACATGGTGTTGGACCAGATGACGCCAAAAGGCGCACAACTCAAAGACAATGCACCATCAGAGTATGAGAGCTCGGGGTAAGCATTTACAACTGCTCCGATGCAAAAAATGCTCACTCCGAGCTCTCATACTCTGATGGTGCATTGTCTTTGAGTTGCGCGCCTTTTGGCGTCATCTGGTCCAACACCATGTGAGACTAGGCTCTAAAGAAAGCTGTCTCGAGTGAGGACCAATCAACTTCAAGGATAGTGCATACATTATCAGAGTTATGTTTTTTGTTTGCATTATGACTGCAGGCATTGTGATCTATGCAAACATGACTCCTCGTAAAAAAAGGTGTCAGTTTTGTTGCCAGATAAAAGGGTAAAAAACCAATTATCATATTTTTCTACTGGCAAATGAGGTTCCAATGGTGTACAAACTTACATTGTTTCGCCTTTTTTTCCTCCAAATACAATCCACGTGTCCCCTCGAAGCCACCGCAAGATGAATAACTTGCAACGGGAAATCTCGCAGCTGGCTTTGTGGTCAAGAACGACCGCATACAATGACGTTGCAGAAGCACTTCTAAAATCCCTTGATTTTACAAAAAAAAAATTCATCCACATCAGCAATTCACGTTGTATGTGCTCTCCAAACAGTATATGTTGCATGCCAATGAAACAGCATTTGTATTTTCCAAAACTGCAATGAGTTGATTTAAGTAAAAACACTCATTTAACATGGTGGTATTTTTGTTCGGTCATCTGCAATTGGGATGAGACCATCAACTCAATTTAAACTGAGCACCCAGTTTAGTGCATTGGGTTTTCGGTTTGTATTTTGGCATTTTAAACAAAACTTGGTCACAGAAACCTGGTCGCAGAAATAATTGAATGAACAAAACAACCCATCTACAAGCCGCTACCAATGAATGCTTGGATTTGAACCAGGACCTCAGTGATGCTGGTTAAGTTGTCTGACGCTGGCTGATCCTGGCTCGGTTTTCTGACGTAACGTTAGCCTCCTAAATCAAGCCGACCGTCTCGATAGTTGCATCATACTCATGAAAATCTACAGACTCTACGTATCTTTGTTCTACGTGTGAATGTTCTTCGTGAAGATAGCAAAAATTGAGAACGGTTGAGCAACATAAATGAAGGCTTTCGTATCGTGATACAAACTTACAGCCCTTCGCCAATCTACTGCTGGATAAAAGCATCCCCATGTTCTGTCACTGGTGTTATTTAACCATACCTCACCATGCTGGTCATTGTGTGTTTGTGAAGGTGTGACGGACCCAGAACCGATTCAAATATATCTCTCTCCACTGCTTCAAGCCGGGAATCGAACTCAAGTCACCGGGTTCATAGCACAATACATGAACCACTGCACCGCTGCTCATGCCGGGGGCATTCTTTAGAGGCTATAAATCTTCTGAGAATAGTATCCCACGGGCTGCTAATAATGAATCTAAAATCGAGTCCGAACAGCCGCAAGGTTTTGAGCACTTGCCCTGATGGACGG
Organism: Callorhinchus milii; assembly: GCF_018977255.1. Taxonomy (NCBI): domain Eukaryota; kingdom Metazoa; phylum Chordata; class Chondrichthyes; order Chimaeriformes; family Callorhinchidae; genus Callorhinchus; species Callorhinchus milii. The sequence goes on from NW_024705004.1 coordinate 61,519, forward strand.
TCCACGTGCAATCTGCTCTGTGGCCACACATAGGTTTCTGACCACGGGCCAAGGGTGTTGTCCCGTAATGCTCGGCCACTTGACTCCTCACCACATTCGCTCCTCGGAGGACGCTTACACCGCAGCCACTTTGCACGTCATCCGCCTCGCTGTCTCTGTCCGACGGGCGTGCGGTGAAGAGTGCGTACGAGTGCCACTTGGACTGTCAACAGTGGCCTCAATGCAGCTGACACTTGGTAGAGCAGCAGCGGTGGCGGTGGTGGTGCTGCTGGTGCTGGGCCATTTGAGGCCCTAGCGGAATGACAGTAGAGAACGGTGATAAACAGAGGTAGAGAGAATGTTTAAAGAGTTTAGACACAAGTAGAGACGTGGTGATGTTAGAGGAGAGAGATGCAGATAATGATAGGGATGAGGAAGGTTCCATTTACATGTCAATTGTTTATTAGATTGTTATATTTATTAGAAATTTAGCTGATATTTGATCCACCCCTAATTTCCCAATAATCTTGAGCCTCTTGAGGTGTTAATGGTCAATAATCTTTGTTTGCGATTTTTGTCATGCCTTGCGCTGCCACTGAACAGCAGGCATCCGTTTGTGTGACACTGAATTTAAATCTTGGTCTGATTATTTTAAGCCCCTTATCGTCTTGGGTTAGAAAAATGAGTGCCACCTGATGACCTCCACTTCCATGAAAAGTAATGCGTACCTTTCCTGTAGTCTGCACCCTGCCATTGAAATGTGGAAATTACATCATTGGCCTAAGGCTGTCACCAAAGATGCACACTAATCGCCACCTCTAAATGGTTGCTTCGAATGTGGGGACAGCTGCCTTTTTGAGACCGCCTTGATGGGAGAGCAGGACATAACCACGCCCAAATGACCTCTAGACAGCAGCATCATTAGCTTTGGTAAATGGCAGCAGGGATTTAATCTATATGCTGTTTAATTTCGTACACTCCAGCCCTTTTTTCATTTTGTGCTTCTCCCCACCCTGCATCTCTGCTACGTTGGTCGCCGACAGCATCGATTGTGGCAGTTCGGTTTCAATTTGGCAGGTGTCAACTCTGCTGTGAAATGCTCTTGCGACAGCTTACCCGTTGAGTATTCAAGCACCCGAATTAAATGCACCACTAGCACTGGAAGAGGGATTAGAAGGTGGTGCAGATGTCGGTATTGGAAATAGTATTACCCCAAGTTAATGGCTAAAACTGAGCGTATGAATATATTTAGGCAGGAAGCGGTGTATCGATTACATCAATTAATATGATTCTTAATATCACTGTACACACGTTGAATTGCACTCATAAAAATCGATCTTTTCGTATTCTTACGTGTTGTATATAATAGGCTCATGTCATCCCTGCAGCCACTAGAAGTACGACCATTCAAATCATCATTGGTGGGGGTTAAGTGTAAAATAATTTACGAAAAACTATCTTTATTTTTATAAATCATTTATGATCATGACTGTAACAATAGCACATTGTGACCATAATTACAATTATCATGAATTTCACCATCACCTATGACCAGTCACCATGCTCATTTATATAATTGTAGTGAGTCATTTTCTGAGACACTAATAGTAGGAGGCAACACACGTTTATTCTACACCTATAGACACTGACCACACACGGGATAACTATTAACGGGTCAGAACAGCCGGCACACTGTCTGACCTACGACGCCGGAGACGTAGCACCCTGGGTTCCATTCCACCGATAGACAGCCCTATCCAGCCTCGGACTTCCCTTTCATGCCCCCTGGCGTGGCCTGGCTCCACCCTCGGCCACGCCCCCTTCTGGAACCTACCAGAAGGTTCTGGGCTATACCCCACGTGTCCTCTGCCTGGCTCCACCCTCGGCCACGCCCTCTTCTGGAACCTACCAGAAGGTTCTGGGCTATACCCCACGTGTCCTCTGCCTGGCTCCACCCTCGGCCACGCCCTCTTCTGGAACCTACCAGAAGGTTCTGGGCTATACCCCACGTGTCCTCTGCCTGGCTCCACCCTCGCCACGCCCTCTTCTGGAACCTACCAGAAGGTTCTGGGCTATACCCCACGTGTCCCCTCGGTCACCTTTGCCCCAAATCCTTTGCCTATCACGTGCTCCACCAGCCACGTCCTCATATGTCCCCTTCTGCCAGCAGCCAGCGCCACGCACCCCAGTGACCCACTCCGTGGCATTGCAATGCTCTGCTGGCAGAACGGCTACCACACGCTGCTCTGCCAGCAGGTCGGCCGTTACGCCCCATTCCCTCTCTCTGTCAGTAACCAGCGCTATGCGCTGTAGTGACCCATTCTATGTCACTACACTATCAACAACATCATCACAATAAATGATCGGCAATTTTTTTCCGTTCAAGTGGCTTGCAATCAAGTTCTCTGCTGCTTCTGGCCGCTGCTAGCATGCAGTGCCATGATTACAATTATTTTACTGAGCAAGAGAGCAATATGACCAATGCCATTGGTGTCCCCCCACTCCTCACCATCACTGCCATCTTTCTGCAAGTTCCGGCAGTTGTTGAAACGTTTACAGGTGGGTGAAGGTGGTGTGGGGGGGTACAACAATTATGCACTGCCCACTAGGTTCCCACCTCCAGTACCAGTCTCAATAACCTTAGCATTCGTTATCCTGCACATGTGTAGTGGTGTATTGACACAGACACTTTTAGCTTTTCTCCTCTGTCACTTTATTACTTCGCATCCCGTGTGGATGCTCCTCACACTAACACAACGCACCCTTGCTCCGAACTCCCTCTCTCTATACTCCACTAGCCTGTCACTCTATACTCCACTAGCCTGTCACTCTACACTCCACTAGCCTGTCACTCTGTACTCCACTAGCCTGTCACTCTACACTCCACTAGCCTGTCACTCTACACTCCACTAGCCTGTCACTCTACACTCCACTAGCCTGTCACTCTATACTCCACTAGCCTGTCACTCTACACTCCACTAGCCTGTCACTCTATACTCTGCTAGCCTGTCACTACTCCGCTAGCCTGTCACTTACTACTCCACTAGCCTGTTGCTCTCCTCTCACACCTCCACCCTCGTCCTTGCCCCCAGCGGGGGATCAGCCAACACCGCTGGGCAGGACGAGGTGTGGAGGGCGAGGTCCCAGGCTTCTTCTCCCCGGCTCTTGTCCTCTTCGTTCCTTCAGCTCCAACCAACAACAACCCCGTGTGGCTCCGCGCACACCCTTATACCCCCTCCTCATTAAGGGTCCTCAGTTACCCCCCATTAAGCTGGCGCCTCAGCGGCGCCTCCTGCACATGCTCTCTCTTATCGCCTCCATCTCCCGCCTCTCCGGTGTCTAACCCGTGTTCCCACGCTCGCACCTGCCTGTCCCCAAATGCACCCGCTTGAATACTGCTCCTCCTCCTAATTGCTGGCGCCTCTCTGGCGGCTACTCCATGTCTTGACGCTTGCACCTGCTCGCCCTCAGATGCACCCGCTGCTTGCTAACCCTGCGCGTTACGTGGGGCCGTTACGTCCGCAAATTTGCGCGCGTTATAAATTGCATTATTATTATTGTTACTACACATGTACCCAACCCACCAAACACAACCTCGTCTCTGTAATTGCACCCACATCGTTACTTTGCACAAATGTGGGCACAACGCATCACTTAACACTGAGGTGGGCTCAGGTTAAACCTGAAGCATCTATACCAAGGATTTGGTAGAGACGACCTCATGTGGACTTGAACGAGGGCACGCTGGATCGTGGCAGCCAGTGTCAAATCAGCACAATCTACAAAAATACTACTGCTCATCAGCCCTTGCCACTGCTTCTGCTCTGTTTCCCATATCTCATTCTATTTTCAATTCCAGATCACTCTGCTGTCACGTCTCTCCGCTGCCAGGTGGTTGCCCAGGGGCAGGCCTGTTTCCCTCCTCCTCCTCCTCCACCCCTCCTCCCTCATGTTCCCGATGCCATTTTATGTCCTTTCTTGTGCTGTCTTATATTTAAAGCTTAAGCTGTTCTTCAAAGCGGGCACTAACTGAAGGTGAACTAATGCATTTGTGACTTTAGGCATAATTCATTGAACCACCGTGGAACCCAAAATGGAATGCATACGTGATGTAAATGACTAAAGCGTGGTCGTTTTAATGGTCAAATTAATGTGAAATGGAGGAGGCGTTTCATTATTGACCTCGATATTCAGCGTGTGCTCTCCACCGATGTGGGTAGCCAAAGTCATTCAAAGTAACGTATTGAATACAGCATATTTTAATATCGCGTAACAAAAGCAGAGGTCATAATGGGATTAAACATATGCAGCAATATGGCACTGTATTTAGTGGAACGTTATAGTGCATTCTGTTGCAGTTTGCTTTGAACATGTGTACACTAACTGGATTTACCTTTATAAAAAAAATTTAAAAGCATTATAAATATTTGAAATCACAAGTTGTGGGTATTAAAGGAGTGTAAACATTTCCTTTGAGCCGGTAAAAAATTAATGTTTACATTTACATGTTAAACATGCAGGCAAATTTGGCTCGTCAACTTTACCATCCATTTCCACCATTTTATAAATAATCTCTCCAACACACCGGTGTGCTGTACTAGTAACGAATTGACATGTTCTGTTTACGTGACAAACCTTACTGATTGACTGTCGGGTGGTGGCGGGTTGAACGACGCAATTATATTTACGCGATCTAACCCCCAAAAAACCCCTCTGTATTATGGATAAATGAGCCGTACCCTACCAGAACAACCATAAAATTCCAGTCGGGAATCTTGACTCTTAATCATCGTTGGGTTCGTTTCGTCCTGGGTGCAAGCCAGGGGGGGGGGCATGTTTCAAAATGTGCATGCGATTCACGAGATAAAAAGGCCCGCATCGCGCATGCTGTTTGCATACCCCCATTTCCATGGAACTTCTGCAGTTGACTTAAAGCCTGCACTGTCACCATTCTTCAATAACTCACCACGTGCACTGTTTCCTGGGGGTGCAATTATACGCTAAACTAACAAATGTGTTTTGGCCTGTCTAATTATAACAAACACAATACATCTTTTTGTTGTTGCTGGTATGGCCTGATCCCTGGTGCGCTGTAAACCTGAGCTATACAGTTCCCCCAGAAATCTACCCGACTCCATGGAACTTTATAATCGTCAAGGCGCCCGACGTCGTGATCACAGTGCCGGTGATATTTGTGTAGAGCAAATAACCCGATTGTTAGTTATATTAGGATTCATATCAGTTTATGAAAAGCACTGCATAAATTATGTGTAAAGTTTAACAATTTGATTGGCATGTAATTTTGCTGTTGTTTCTACAAATGTGTATTTGGTTAAGTTGGATGGCAAATTTTCAAAATGTCCCTATATTTTGCGATTAACTCTCAGGATCAGAATCTTTATTAGACTGGAGGAATCCGATGAGCTATGAAGCCCTTGTTTATATATGTCCAGTACGGCCACGAATGCAAATGTATAACCTGACACTTATTTCTATGAGGGTATCTATAGTAACTCATTGAATGTCACTGACAATAAAATGTCTGTAAACATAACTCTGTACGTATTTTTCAAAGCATGAAAAACTACATTTAAAAAAATGGGGAAAAATCCAGGACAAGTATATTGCTTGTAATCTTAAAGTATTGACAATTTAGACATTGTGAGCTAATGTCATCACGTGGTGCTCAAATACGAGCACGTCCTCCCAAAATTATACAATTTATGAAAACTTACTTATTTACCTAAGAAAGCCACACTGAGCCAAAAAACATGTTTTTTTAAATCCTTTATATTAAGTTCGCTTGCTTTCTTAGGACCGTGCAAATCTTTCGGTCATTTTTAACCCACTTCCCGTGATCCAATCGAGCTGACATTTTCCACACAGACTCGTTGTGCGTGATAATTAATGTTCGTAAAAATTTTTGTTCCAAAATTTTACACTTTTTAGGACAAAAATATTATATTTAATTACCAATTGCTTAATGGTGCAATGCAATAATCTGACCCATAGGTGGCAGCCATCTCAAGCCAGAGGACGAGAGGACTCTATCCGCCACGCATATGAAGGATTTATAGTGAAAAACTTTATTTAATACGGGTTATACTTATTAGAAGGTCCTGCATTGAGATGTTTGGCCAACACCAATGACATTGCTTGGTTTTAGCCATCTGAGGAAATTTGACAACCCTTGCACAACAGGGGCGGAAAAAAAAACATACAAACTCCACGCTGAAAGGCACCCGAGTCAGGAGTTGAACCCATGCTCTCTCTTTCTGTGAGGTACAGGTGTTACCACTGCGCCACATTGCTGCCCGGCAATGACGGGGGGAACGGAGTCTGGATGTTTTTGTCAACATGTAAGCTAAGATGTAGTTGAAGGTAAAACATGGAAATCAGTCGTAACATCTCCTCTGAAGGGCAGTATGCTTTGTGACGTTGTGAATGGCTCACGGAATGACAGCTGGGCATTGAGAGATGTCTAGCCAGAAAACCTTGAATGTACGCTAAGCACTACATTTGCAGACAACCTTGTCACTGCATTCTAGACAAGCTTAATGAATGAGGAGTGGTATTTTTGTAATAATTAAATGACGTTAAACATTCTTGCCACCAAATCCTTGTTTGGCTTGCGTCACAGGCTTGCACGATGATTAATGTGCGCTTGTTATTTGAGCAACTGCAGATTCCAGCGCCCATCCGTGAGGTTATCTCTAAACACTTTCTTGCGCGGTACACTTGGGAGAATTCCCATTAGAACTCGCGCGTTGGGTTGATAAAACATGGCATGTGAGCGCGCCGCGTTACTTTTGAGCAAAACAATCCGCTATTCCGAAAACGTGGAATTTGCTGCTTTGCGCGCGCATCAACTGCACGCGTAAGAGTGCTGCACTGCGCCGTTTACTGCATTCCGTTGTGGCTGCGTTATATACAAACATTTTAACGTGTTCCGGAATAAACCGGCATTGCAAGCGCGGGTTTTTTTTCTGCACCGCCGATAATACCTGCTATAATTGCGAGCTCAAATTACCTCCTATGATTTAGGGGCCATCTCCAATTCTGCTCCTCTTTCACCATCATTTAAGACACCGTGGGGACCAATAGGGATTAAATTACATTCAAATTACCAGCTTGTGAATAATTATGGGGGAGAAAGAAATCTGATTAATGATTTTTCCGCACATCGCACTGATACGTCGATACCCTTTCATGTCGTCATGTACGGTATCATGCTTAAGATGTTAAGAAGTAATTGTGAGCCAGGCCTTTCAATGCAACAATGCAACTGTTTATTGAGTTCAACATACATTTTATTAATAATGAACAAATGAATATAATGGATTTTTTTCCACCGCGAAAATAACTGCCATAAAGCCGCAGAGCATTTAACGCTTTGGCATGTAAATCTATAACTGGGAATCAATTATTTTTAGGTGACAGGATTATACGATATTACCCATGGCTATGACGCTGGTTAGGGCATGTCACATCTGGATCCTTACGTCGTTAACATCCATTCTCCCCAGGGGAAGATTGAAGCTGGTCGTTTCACCCGTTATGAGAACGTGGTGACCCAGTGCTGGATTTTCGGGAGAGGTTGCTGCTTTGAGCCTGCCGAAGGCACATCCCTGAAATGTGCTTGCTCACGCCACTGCTGGAGGAAGCACCTCTACTCGAGGGAGCTGTCCAGGGAATTCCTGGCCTACTCTTCAGCACTGGACAAATACACACTGTACAATGCTGCTATTTTTATTTTAGCAGGTAAGGCCCACTGAGCTATATATCTCTTTTTCAGAAGCAACCTGGCCACAAACGATAGCTCAACGAATTGACTTATCATCGTGTGGAAATGTACAGCAGCCAAATACTATATCTTCACGCACGTTTCTAAATGTGGAGGGAAAAACCGGAGGAGCCGGATAAAAAGCCACGTGACCACAGGGAGAACATGCAAATTCAAATATACAGCAGCAGGCGTCAGGGTCGGGATCGAACCCACGACCTCCTGTATACCAGGCGAGGTTGTTAACATCTTTCCATAGATATGAGTACCCACACTTTACCCCACCAAACGTGACCTGCCCATTGACCATTCTGTTCGTGTGTATGGCAATATGTTCGGGAGCGAATACCAATGTCGAGTTCTACTAGCCACTAAAGGGCTTCAGGAAAGCGTCTGTTTTTTGTTGTTGCTATTCCTCCATTGAGGGGGGCAGACTACAGTGGTTTAACTTCACAGTCCATCGTTTGGGGTTGCGTGGCCACAGTCGAAACGTGGCTTGTCCATAACTTTTCATTTGTGAAGGAGATGCGTGCAGCAAGCCCTGTTGATACTCTGATGCAGTGGATGGCTACACCGGTGTGTCTTCAATGAATATCAAAGCCACGAGGTGCGATGTTTGGTTCTCGAATGCAATGTTTGTTTAGTTCTCGAATGCAATGTTTGTTTGATTCTCGAATGCGGTGTTTGTTTGATTCTCGAATGCGGTGTTTGTTTGATTCTCGAATGCGGTGTTTGTTTGATTCTCGAATACGGTGTTTGTTTGATTCTCGAATGCGGTGTTTGTTTGATTCTCGAATGCGGTGTTTGTTTGATTCTCGAATGCGGTGTTTGTTTGATTCTCGAATGCGGTGTTTGTTTGATTCTCGAATGCGGTGTTTGTTTGATTCTCGAATGCGGTGTTTGTTTGATTCTCGAATGCGGTGTTTGTTTAGTTCTCGAATGCGGTGTTTGTTTGATTCTCGAATGCGGTGTTTGTTTGATTCTCGAATGCGGTGTTTGTTTAGTTCTCGAATGCAATGTTTGTTTAGTTCTCGAATGCGGTGTTTGTTTGATTCTCGAATGCAATGTTTGTTTAGTTCTCGAATGCGGTGTTTGTTTGATTCTCGAATGCGGTGTTTGTTTGATTCTCGAATACGGTGTTTGTTTGATTCTCGAATGCGGTGTTTGTTTAGTTCTCGAATGCGGTGTTTGTTCTGAACGTCCGCATTGTTTCATTCTGTTCACCAGCTTTCTTCCGGATTTGGGTGAGAATTCTAGGATGGTGATGGCGCTATCCCAGAAAGGGTGAACGGGGCTTGAGTCCACAGCGAGGTACACTGTTGGGTCTTGATTGATGGGTAGGTGGTTGTCGTTGGCAATTAAACGTATGAACTCCCTTGCAGCTTGCATGTCTCTGTGGATAATTGTTGTCAAAATGTGCGCGAGAACATGGAGCCGTATAATTGGTGTCGTTTTCGGTTATGATGCGCATTGCGTTATTTAATTGTTCATCTCGCAGTTTTAGACATGAGCTCTCAGACCAGAGTGGAGCACAATACTCTATCAGTGAGTAGAGATCAGTGATAACGCGGAAGTTTGCAGCACATCAGCTGAGGCACTCCAGGTAATTCCCTAAAGTTTCCGGTGCAGGGCGATTCTTTTATTTGGTCTTTTCACAGATCTATTTTGTGTGGAGGCTTGAAGGTCATACTTCTACCCATGATAACCCTTAAATATCTTGGGGGTGGGGTTTATGGCACACTTGGACTACCACAAAAGAAGGCATCGAGGGTGTCATCTGCAGCACTATTTTATAGGTAGAAGCGCTTTTTCTGGTGGTTTTGAAAGGATTTCGTTTGTTGTCACGAGCGAGAGAAATACGCCTCGAATTAGAGAATTGGCAATGTTCCTGAGGCATTGCCCTGTGGTGTACCATTTATGCACGCTGGTGGTGGAAAGAGGCGGGGGGGAGGTTCGAGGTGGAGAGGGTGGAAAGCATTTAAGAAACTTGAGCATTGTTTCAACTGCCATGCTGGGCGATAGAATCGAAGTCCAATGTGCTAAGCATTATACCACAGCAGCATCCCTTGTGTGCCAGGGTGCAGGCACAATTTGCTATGGCTGGATTGAGTATTCCTGCCCAAAATAACCCATGCTTCTCACGAACCCTCAATGTTTGGATAGACGTAGGCACTGGTGTGTTGCGTTCAGTAAAGTGTACATATATCTATGATTCAATCATTACATAAATAGCAATAATGTTTTTTTTATACAAATATAACATTTGAAATACTCCACATGTCTTCATCTAGCGGTATAAATGGGTCCACTACAGTTCATTAGCAGGTCGTGTGTGGTGGGGTAAATTGTGGGGGTACTCTCACCTTTTTTAAAATTCCTGGCCATCGTGGAAGAATGGGCAAAACATTCTCCTCTGGAGGGACACTTCTGCCAACAGTGGCTTGAGCAGGAAATTGCAGGGCTGCACCTTTACCTATAATTTGAGAATATTGGCAACGATAACATTTAATTGCAGAATCATTGCAATTTTTTTGACAGAGTAAATTAATTAAAATTGAAAATCATGCCGTTCCCATTGTTCATAGCATATTGAAACATGATCATATACTGTATATATTTTATTGGCAAAAAAATGTGACTAGAGGCATATCTGTTACGAATGGGCACAGTGCTTCTGAATGGCTCCTATTCGGAGATGACTGCTCATTGCAGGCACGTGGCTGTGACGTTAAACACCGCATGGTATGAATTTGCTCAACGTAGGGGGTCCTATTGATGAGAAAAACGACTGATGGCAAAGATATGATAAGTGCTTCGGCATTAATTTAATTAACCTGCCCTGCATGGAAATCTGCTCCCCCTCTGCTTGCTCCTAATAGTGAATTCAACAGTGAATAATGAGCAAGCGTATGAGAGAGCGTTTGCAGACCCGTTTGCTCTCTGTGAGAACGATCTCTTGATGCTACACAATACAATAATTAGAATGTGCACCAAGGCATGCTGCTCCTAAATAGGATCTTGCTAATTGCCTTCCTACATGCTCTGCTTTATGTTGGAAGGTCTCAGAGGATGTAAACATGATGCAAATTGGCGAGAGGGGAGGGGGGGTTATAATCCCAAAAAAAAACGACATGCCATTTTAAAACGTTCTCTGCATCGCACCTTTAAATCTCTGCATGCAAGGATCAATTTAAGCAAACAGTGCATATATTAACAGTGGTGTAGATAGAGTAGCATTCAGGAGGGTTGCAAAATTTGCTGGTGTGTTGCGGGAATTGAATAGTCATTTGTGATGCCACTTGCCCTCGTGGCATACGTCTTGAACACTAAGGCTGTTCTCCAGCAATATGAATAATAGCAATGTGCAGCCCTCTGTCAATCCACTGCTGGACAAAGGCCTCTCCACGCTTTGTTGATCATGGCCATGCTTCACCATGCTGGTTAGGACTAGTTGAACAGGCGGGGACAGGGGTTGGTTCAGATATCACTGGCTACTGATGTTTAGCCGAATTGAGAAATCAACTCTGATGGATTCACAACGCTGGGCACGAACCCCTGCACCCACTACTCCACCGAACCTACACATCTGTTCGGGTGGTCAATGTGTTTCGAACATAGCGGTGGAACGATGCTTACATGAATTATTAATACCACTCCTGAATTCTCCTGGATATGACACAGGCATCGACATCGCATGTACTGTATATGAATCCATGTTTTTTAACCTGTATACGTTGTGTGCGTTTCGATTTAAAGCTTTTCGTGACTGCAGGGATTCATCTTCTTGGTTCTTTCGGTTAAGTCACGTAGAAGAGAAATAATAAAATAAAATAATAAAAACATAATAAAATGCAATTCTCACGACGTTTCGGCCACAACGCAAGCAACCGTCCTCAGGTGAAGAACAGGTCTGTCGGGGAGACAGCGTCCATTCGGACAGCGTCCATTCGAGAAGTTGTGTGCGTTGTGAATGGAGGTCTTTATCCAACACTGGATTGACTATGGCTGATGACGATGTTTTTGTTGGCAGTGGATTCACGTTAAAACTATAGCTACTGGAGGAGCTAACAGCTATTTAAAGGGCTACCTTTAACAGCAATGTTTTTTTTAATGAATTTTGTATTTAAAAAAAAACCACCATAAACACGAATCGTGAGAATTTGTCAACACGTTCAAAAGATGGAGGAGGAGGAGTGGTGACTGGTTCCATCGAGGGCTTAATTCGGTCCGAACTGTCTGGGTCGGAGATCTGGAAAATATTCCCTCATCCCCCCATCCATGTCCTCAGAGACAGAGGGGGCGGCGGGGTCCAGGTGGTTGGAGATTGGAGGGCCCGAGAAAATGTTCCATGAGAAATTTAACCCTTGTCGCACCCACATCAGAACGGAAAAGCGAGCAGCAGCAGCAGCAACGACACGTTGTCCAGACGCATCTTCAACACGCAACTCTATGCACTCGTCATAAGTGTTACACATATATATATACGGTACTATAAGAGTAGAAATAAAATAATAATAATATTTATCATTCTCGGAAGATTGAAGTGGGAGAGGAGAGTGGAATGAAATAAATATGTTTTTGACGAATAGCCCTATATATCCTAGACCTGTTGGCAGCGCTGAGATACGTCACAAATGTGTAACTGTAGAGCGCGTGCCACCAGGGAATTTATATCGGGGAAAGAAAACCACACACACACACGCACGGCGGCAGTCTCGCACTAATGTCACACAAAACCCATTACCCAGGGGGCTCTCGTGCCCGAACAGGTGTGCACCATTTATTCTTTCATTTCATGCAGGGCTGGCGCAGGGATTAACATGGCATCTGGAGATGGACTTCAGGCGCCCGGCATTGCGAGCTGCCTTGTGCACCAGCGTGCGTGGCGTGTTGTGCCCGTGCCTTGCGTGGAAGTGACCCTTGGGGCTGTCCGTTTCTTCAACGGCGACGTGGAAAGAGGCTCGCGCATGCATGCGTCCACGTCAGGTGCAATACAATAAATAATTATCGGTTATTCGTATTATTCTGATTGTACGTTGTCAATCAACTGCTGGACGAGGGCCTCTCCACACTCCCGCTTCGGTCAGCCGGTCATGGGAGTTGTTTAGGACCACGCTTCGCATGGCTGCTCAGGGAATTATTGTGTCCGTCCGTCCGTCGTGCAGGGAGGGGCTGGGTGGGGAGGGGCTTGGTGGGGAGGGGAGGGTGGAGAGGGGCTGGGTGGGGAGGGTGGGGAGGGGAGGGGCTGGGTGGGGAGGGTGGGGCTGGGTGGGGGGTGGGAGGGGTGGGGCTGGGTGGGGAGGGGCTGGTCACCACGTGGTGCCCTTATAAACTCAACGTTTAACCTACTCACGCCGGCTTGTGCCCGCCCTCACAGTCGGGCATATTTGCGGAATACACCACGCCGCCGTTGACCCTGGCCATTGACCGAGCAACCCAACGTTCCTACCAGCTCCCTCCGCAGGAATGTGTAAAATACTAAGAGTGGAGAGGGGGGTGCCTCGAACCGGTTGGATATCACTTGTCATTGAATTATAGCCACGGACGGGAACTGAACTCATGGTTTTTCAGGGTGGAAGCGACACATTCTCTCCGTGTGTGTTCGTTCTCCCGCGGTGCGAATTGAGGCAGGGTGCAAGGCGCGCACCGATACGTCCGAAGACGCCAGAAGAAAGCGCTTCTCGCAAATTATTGAGGATGGCTGACACATCGCCAGCCCCGATTTATCTCGCCACAAATAACATCCTTTCATATGGGACTTCTTTATCAACTGGCACGCTGTAATTGTCTGCGGGAGATGACGCGCCGCATAAATGTTTGCAGGGAAAAAATGAAACTTGTTGGCTTTAAATTTAGTACGGGTACAATATTTTGATGTATTATACATCATTACAGACCTTCATTTTGGACACGTGGAAGGATGTAATCACACCATGCCGTTTCTGTGCAACATTTTTGGTAACAGTAATTACATATGTGTATAACGCAATGAGTTTAACGTGAACAGCAATGACTGCATATTCTTGGTTGTTTGGGTAAAGTCACGTAGAAGGGAAATCATAAAATAATACAAATATAAAACAATAACAATTCTCACGACGTTTCCACTGCAACACAAGCAATCATCATCAGGTGTGAAATCCACGGCAAGAAAATTTTTTAAAAGTGGCGTTTGCCCTGACAGCAATAACTTCTTCAAGGTATAGCTTTTTCTCTCTCTAATGCTTGCGTATAAGACTTGTAAGTGAGTGCTCTTGCCAGATTCACCTCGTACGGTCCCTACGAATAAAAAACGTTTCAAGATTGCCACTTCCACACTGCTGCCAAGCTAGTTACCACAGCCCAGTGTTATTTCTGGACAAAAAAAAATAATTCAATTATGACATTACATTATTTACCGAGGATGGGATTTGTGACTTAACGTCGCATTGAAATTGATTTCTGCCGGTTGATGATGGGGGGTTTCTCTCTCTCTCTCTCAATAACTGATCGATCTACATTTTTGCGCCACGCAATTCAATTACGGCGGGAACGCTCTAAATGACGCGACAAACGCGTGAGCGGCTATCACTTCAGAGGCACGCGGCTGCAAAGAGGCCTTGCAGAGAGAGAGAGAGGACGATGACAGGCGTTTGCGTAGATTGCCCACACGTGATTGTGCGCGCGTCTCATCGTCTCTCGAATTAGGCTGCTTCGAACGGGACTCCAACGGACCCACGGATAAATAAATAAATACACTTTTTTCGCCCGCAGCTTTTTAATCAACCGGTCCCGACATGCGGCGTCAAACAGCGGCGGCACCTGCCCGCCTCTCACACCGCTAAGGGGACCGAGCACAAGCCCTCGCTTTTCGTGGCGGTCTCATCTTTTCCCGTTAAAACTCGACAACAGTCTCTCAAGGACGGCGGCTCGGTGTGAAATTGACCTTGAAATGGGGGATGGGGTGGGGGGGTGTTTTGGGCAGTGAAATTGACGGTTGTTGGGCTGGGGAGGGAGCGAGCCGAGCCGGGGTATGGGGAAGGGAGTTTTCTTTCATCTCGAGCCCGCTAATTGATTCGTACGTGGGACACGTGCCGTTGTGTAGAAGAGGAAGACGAAAGCACGGAGGATTGCCTTGAGAAAAGGCGCCGGTGCTCGTGTGTGGTGGTGGCAGTGCAATTTACAATGCGCCCCGGAATTTAGTGAACTCGTACCGTTAAACGTTCCCTACTGGAGGGACTCGTTGTGGTTTTTATATTCGGCACAAAGACAATGCGATTCCCATCACTGGCACAGTATTGCCAATAAACGCCGGCTTTGTCTAACATTCGTTTGCGCTGTAAACACAAGTATAACCGTGCTATGAATATACCTCTTAAATCCATAGATTTGTTAGATGCGATATTGCTACGTGCCAGTAATTTCACGTATTAAACATTCAATTTGAAGCCGAGATTAATAATTCTAATTTTCCCGCGGTAGTCTTTACAATACCTGGCTTTGTGATACTAATCACAACAACTTTACGACTTGGAACGGCCCCCGGAAAAACACTATGCATAAGTTGATTTTGGCCTGCAGTGGCATGTCTTTGGAAAGAGGCTGTCTCCTCAGTGCCATCACATCCACCAGGGAGGCACATTAAAAGGACCCACATGATGTTTGTCGCAATCTGTCCACCACGTGCAAGTATTACAGCCAATGCCTCACCCGCCGTAGCCTGCGCCGCTCACCGCAACAATGCAAGAGACAAATGTACACAAATATTATTTCACCACGTACACGGTTAAGAGAAGAAACGCATTTTTTTCGATTTAAAGCTTTCGTGACTGCAGGGATTCATCTTCTTGGTTCTTTCGGTAAAGTCACGTAGAAGGGAAGTAATAAAATAATAAAAATAAAACATAATAAAATAATTCTCACGACGTTTCGGCCACAACGCAAGCAGCCGTCCTCAGGTGAAGACCAGGTCTGTCGGGGAGACAGCGTCCCCTCGACAGACCTGAGGACGGCTGCTTGCGTTGTGGCCGAAACGTCGTGAGAATTATTTTAGTATGTTTTATTTTTATTATTTTATTACTTCCCTTCTACGTGACTTTACCGAAAGAACCAAGAAGAAGAAGAAACCAAGGTTAATGGGCAGGACTCGAAAATAATTAATGAGCGGCAGCCAACGAGTGGAACGGATCCGAGAGTAAGTCGTCCGAGGCGATGGAGTGATTAATTCATTTCATATGCAGGTACTCGATGGATTATTACATCACAGGATCATGATTGGTGACTATTGTGATGAATGAGACCATAATAATCATAATTTACGCTTCTTTGTCAGTCCTCTGCAGTATATAGGCTTCCAAATGCCGTCTCCACCATGGAGGTTGTTTGGCCATATTTCACCACGCTGGTCAGTGCGGGTTGGTGAAGTGGCATGGCACAGGACTGATTAAGATATTACTCTCTGCAAATGTTAGCCCATGCCCGGGAATGGAATCAAACTGAGATCCACTGGGTTTGCAGCACAGTGCACGAACCACTGAACCACCACTCATTTTAGCATATACAGGGTGCTTCAAAAAATGTGAACACTTATATGGGACTGTCGTTTTTAATGGAAAAAGAACGGATAATACATTGTAACTTGATAACAAATGTCATGTTAATAGCTTCAAAAAGTCAAAGAGTCTCCACGTGATCGCCATCATTGTCAACGCGTGCCTGGAATCTTCTGCAGGTGGTCTCCAGAGCCCGGAGGCACATTTCCTGTAGCATTGTTGCAAATTCTCAGAAGTGTTGAAATATTTTTTGAAGCACTCTGTTTTTTCAAATAATATCCATAATAGTATATCCATTTATCCGAGGAGGCTTCTGGAAGGTAGTCCTGTTATTGAGCATCTATGATGACCGCCAGGGCACAAAGGTGGGTGTTGTGGTCATCGCCATGTATGACTGCATTTGTTCTTCATTTCAGAAATGTATTTAAGGGTGAGCTTATGTTTGGATGCCCCATGCCAGACATATACACCTATTTGCACTCATCTTGTGTTGGAGTAAAATCCTGGTCGTCGGAATCTTACAACAGTGCACTGGATCATGGCTCTCCGATGTGTTTATGTGTTGTACCACCGCATGATGTCCGACGTTTCGCTCCACGTGCTGGGAGCTTCTTCAATACACGGTACAACCCAATCACAGCTATACGGTACGACTGCAAACAAAACCTACGCAGAAGTAGACTAATTACCACAAACATTAAAGAAGAAAGTGCGTGCACATAAATCAAGTAAGCAGACCAAATTAATTTAAATTAACAGATGGACTGGCAGGTAGGCGGAGAAGGGATGGGTTTTTAGATTCCCTAGAACTTTAAGCAGACGCTAAAAGATACGGCCTATGGATAACAGCGATATTGCCAGAGGCTGCAGCGTCCCATCGGAGTTAGACTTTTCAAATGAGATTGTGCCCAATGTAATTTGTACGTTCGCAATCTGTTTACAGACATGCCTAATTCTATGTTGGTGTCTGACAATACGTAAAACCCATTGTGTCCCACCTGGAAATGAAATGCATTTATTTTGTACTGACCATTGTTAGACTCCTTATAAGCACAGAACTTTACCCAGTAGACGTTTCACTATATATTGAAAACAATTTCACTTAATGTTGTTGTTGTAAACAGAACCTCTCTAACTGTAGATATATCGTCCTTGATACCTTGGCCCCACTTAAATCCAAGACAATCTCAACGATTCAACGTGGGCCCTGGATTTCTTAATGAGCTCTGCTCCATAAAGGCAGACTTTTAAAAACACCAGTCAATTTACTGAGATGCCTTGCAGCAGGCTAGATTTTATTTTTTCTCAAATCTCATTGCGAACAATGTTATAAAAAAAAAAACTAAGAGTACGTTTTGCTCTCATTAATTGGATGTTAAAGCCACCATCTCAACGATCCTCTTCCCAATCCAAAGATGAATGTGAGAATTTTGAAAACTGTTCTCACGCAAAATGTACAACATCTGACTCCGGCTCATCTCATTCCATCCCACCACCTACGTCTTGGACTATTCCCCACCTTTCATGGGCATTACATTATCAGAATTTTTCGAGCTTTGCAACATGAACCATCGCTGATTTGGTCGCTCGATCCCATCCCCACCAAATGAATTCAAGAAAATTTCCATCCACTCTGCCCATTCGTAACCAACATTTAAAATCAATTTCTCGGCTCTGGTGTTGTCACTTCCACCTTCAAACTTGCGACTGTCACTCCACACCTGAAAACGACTGACCTTGACTCTGAGGTTTCAAATCTCCAATCTACCTTTCCTGTCCAAGGTCATCGACCGCCTGATTGCCTTGCCGTTGAACCGCCATCTGTCGTTTACTGACTTACTGAATCCATTAGAGTTGGGACTAAGGTCCAGACACAGCACTGAGACAGCTCTGACTAAAGTTGCGAACAACCTTTTGATCACCGCTGACTCTGTCTCACCCAGTATTCTTGTTTTGCTGGATCTGAGTTCAGCCTTTGGCATCATTGATCATGGTATTTTGATTAATCCCTTGGAAAGCATTAGGGGGGTGTCATGTTTCTAAATGTGGAGGGAAAAACTGGAGGACTCGGATAAAAAATCCACACGACCGCGGGGAGAACATGCAGAGTTGGGATCGAACCCACAACCTCCTGTATACCAGGCGAGGTAGTTAACATTTCGCCACCGTGGCGCCCTAATCTCGCCACCACGGCTGCTCGGGGGTTCAACAGAAACGCCACCTTCTTCAGATCACATTACGCCCATGTTGACCTCTCTGCACTGTTTGACGAAAGATTCCGTTTAAATTGCTACTGCTAACTCGCAAAGCTCTGAACCGCCTTGCCGCAGCCGATATCAGAGGCACGTTGCACCCACACATCCCCTCGAGGTCTCTAGGATCTGGCGATGCAGGTCTTCTCTCTGTTCCCAGATCGAGGCTACAGTCGAAGGGTGACTGAGATTTGTGTCGTGAGAATTATTTTATTATGTTTTATTTTATTATTTTTATTGTTTCCATTCTACGTGACTTTACCGAAAGAACCAAGAAGATTTGTGCTCCTGTGTTGCCCCCAAGACTCTGGACCTTCGTTGGATGAGATCTCGAAAACTCTGAGTCTGCAGATGTTTTAAAAGCATGTCTTCAAACGTATTTGCACACTTCTATTTATTGAACGATGAGTTAATTCAGTAAATAGCTTTCAGCATCTATTTTATTATTTAGGTAATTTGTTTGTTTACTTTAATGTTTACGAGTTATTTTTACACTGAGTGTCTGTTGATGTGTCTTGTGCAGCGCTTTGAGATCCTTGATGAAAGGCACCATATAAATATAAGAATTCTTTGAGTAATATTTGATCAAAAGGGATATTGCCATTGTATGATGGTTAGCACATTGGGCTTGAAATTCAGAGATCACTGGTGCCATCGATCTCCCCGTGTGGTGACGGAACCATTGGGCAAATTTATTGAACCCCCCCCCCCCATCCACCTCTGTCCACTTGGCAGTGTAAATCGGTACAACGCAGTCCATCGGCAGGTTGTGTGTGTGGTGGCGCAAGGTGTGGGCGTTTTTCCTGAGGTCTGGCCAGCAATGGAAGAGCAGGCCAACATACCTCCGAGACGAGAGCTCATTCTAGTGGAGCGCCTTCAGCACCGATGCGAGCAAGTAATTGCAGGGCTTCCCCTTTAACTAATCGCTCATTATCATTGTTTTCACCTGAATGCGAAGCGCATCGCTATTCACAAACCATCTTAGGTCTAAGTTCATAGTTGCCGAACTTGTAGCCAAGCTTATACCTTTGTGAATTAAAATCTAAAATGTAAATATTTTTTATAATACATTAAATGAAAATAAACCTTCCTTAAAAATGGTTTCTCACATTAAAGAGTTGCTGTGGTGTGCGATAGCTTGTATATTTGTTTTCAAAGCCCTTTTTTGTCGTGTGTGGGTTCATGCATCACTGCACTATACGGTGTCAAGAAGAGTCAATCGAGCCATGTCTTTGTTTAGCTTCATTGTGTTTTTAACGCATTGATAATGATGAACTAACATTTTTTTTTCATTTCAGTTGTATTTTAATGTTTAGCTTATGATTGTAACGAGCATGCCATGTTCAAACCTTATTGAGCAAACACAAAGCGTGTTGCATCTCTACAAAAGAATTAACACGATTTTATGCAGTTGCACGTTAAATTCCAGGTTTGTGCATAATTGCAATCAGGTGCTCCTTTAGTTACCTGAGCATTTTCATTTATTGTTATTTTATTTTATTATTATTATTTTTTACCTACGTGACTTTACCGAAAAAACCTAAGCATATGAATCCTTGCAGTCACGAAAGCTTCAAATCTAGAATTATTTTCTTTGCCTATTTATTTTTTGCCTATTCCTTTGTCTATTCTTTGTCTATTCTATGCTATGTTTTGTCTATTCTTCTGTGTATTCTTTGTCGAGTCTTTGTCGATTCTCTTTTCTTTTTGTCCGACATCTGCCTGGGTGGATTTTTGCCAAAAGCTACAGATTGAAAATGAGCCATTGCACTTTAACATAGCTGTGTGCCCTTCTCGGAGCAAAAAACACAACGCTGACCACTTGTTAGGTCACCGCGCTCGTGCAAGAATAACAAATGCAAAGGTAATTTGTCATATCATCCCTGCGCTCGGAAGGCTGCAGGTGAGAGGGGTTAAGTCAGTGCTGTGCCACCAAATTGGCCTCATGAGGCACAGCGGCCAGGGACAGTGGGATCGTTAGCAGCAAAGCATCGCTGTAAACTTGCCGGGCAATTTAAGGCAAGACGCAAAATTGCGAGCAGCATCAAAGCTCTTGTTCAGCTCCCCCGTGATTAATTATTTGGTGCACTTTAATGAGATTTTTTATGGTGCCCTTGCGCGTCGGAAGGCCTGCAGCTTTAAGACCATCTGATTGGCAGCGAGTTTCAGAGTGCAGAGCGTGAATGTATTTTGTCCGATAAAAAAAAAGCTGGCACGTCAGTAATCTGCCGATACAAGGCATGGCTTTTATAAATGTAGAATTAATGCCTTGCAGATGTCCAATTTGGTCCTTGGGGTTGTGCGTAGGTTTCTTTTTAATCCATAACTATTAATTTAAATATGAATACATTTTTTAGTCGGCGCTTTGTAGATAAAAAGTGCCCCGTTAATAAGAGCTCTCAATTTGCTTTGCATTTATAAATATCCGTACCGATTAAATGTTAATTTTGAAACATTTGGGCGCGTGAAGGTAGTGAATACATTTAATCTGCCTGCGCAGAAATGTCGCCGAAAATACTCTTGAAAGTGGGAGGTTGTTACATTTCGTGAGTATTATTTTAAGACATGATTACAATACACACATTCAAAGGAATATTTGTCACTATCCATTGACAAATGACACGCTGACGGCATCATCTTAAATAAGAAAAACATTCTAGCCTATGAAATTGGTGAGCAAATGTTACTTGTCTCCTCTTTAGTGAATAGTTTGCATGGTGTCAGTACAAAGTCTGTGGAAACATTAGCCGATATATCTCAGATTACCAAATCAAACCGAAAGCAGTAATCTCATACGAGCCAGACCCCCGTAACAAAAGGTATATTCCATAAGATAGAAAGCTTTGGCTTTTATAATTTACGAAAAAAAAAACGTGTTAACTTTTTGTTGAACACCCTCAATTTTTCAAAAAACATTAATGATATATTTGAATAATGCATGAGTTTCTGTTGAGCCGTGAAATTGTACCGGTTTAAACTGCGGTGAGTTTATTTTTTTTCGTACAGCACTAATTTTTATAGATATTTCACCGGTGCACTTTAGTATTCAAAAGCACAATCAATTTCGTGCCGCTTTGTGTGGACAATGCACACCAGGTCAGAAACTATTCTTTATTTCTCGTCGAAATGCGGTTATTCATTTTAATATTCAGACTGCCGTTCACCATTGCTACCAGCAACTGCTGCTGCCGGTGTAATGATTAGCACATTGCTACCAGCGCTTCTAATTGAGAGGTCACCGGTTCAATTCCATCTCCCGGCTCAGCAGTTGAAACAATGGTGGGGGTTTAATACACCCCACCGCCCCCCATTGCCTCTATCCACCCAGCAGTATAAATGTGTTCACCGCAGTTTGTCGAGAGACAGGTCTCATGTGGTGGGGTAAAATGCTAGGGGCCCTCACCTCTTCCAAGACATCAGAGTGGCGCAGTGCCAACACTCTTGCCTCGTGTCTCTGGCCACCTCTCTTTGTCGAATTTCGTACGTTCTCCACCCTGTTCTACATGGGGTTCTTCTGGGTTTTCTCCCATAAGCTAAAATAAAGAAATAAAAACTACAATGGAATTGATATTGGCCAAAGATCACAATGCTGAAAAATTACCTTGCATATTCCTGAATTGGGGTTGTACATAGTACAAATGTCCCCCCTGATAGAAAACAAAAACTTGGCAGGACCCTCCAGGAAATGAGTCTTGAGACTCAATGAGGCTTTCCTGGATAAACAACCATAGTAATCATCATAATAAAAAATTAACCCGTAAAAACAACATTTTCACTATAAATCCTTTATATGCGTGGCGGCTAGAGTCCTCTCGTCCTCTGGCTTGAGATGGCTGCCACCTATGGGTCAGATGATTGCCTGCCACCATTAAGCAATTGGTAATTAAATATAATTTATTTTTTCCTAAAAAGTGTAAAATTTTGGAAAAATATTTTCACGAAAATTAATTGTCACGCACAACGAGTCTGTGTGGAAACTGTCAGCTAGATTGGATCACGGGAAGTGGGTTAAAAAACGACCGAAAGATTTGCACGGTCGTAAGCGCGCAAGCAAGCAAGCAAGCGAACTTAATATAAAGGATTTAAATAAAAAACGACCGAAAGATTTGCACGGTCGTAAGCGCGCAAGCAAGCAAGCAATTGAACTTAATATAAAGGATTTAAAAAGAAGAACGTATTGGCAGCATGGAAGACTCTCGTTCGAGTAGGGGCATTTCTATCAGCAGTGGCATGATCAAGTCATTTGTAGGGCTGCACCTGTACCTTCCACCATCACGACACACACACCAAATACAGCTGTGTTTGTTGAGATTACGACACAATTATTTTTTTTTGCTTATTCACATAGAGCATAGCTGTATTTTCCAGAAGTAAACAGTAGTGTGGAATATTTTTAATTGAAAATATTTAAATCAAAAGCGGAGGGAGTCTGGGATTTAAAGTGAAGTTTGAAAATTATTTCAGTGTTTTAAATGCCTTGCTGCTGTTTGGTAACATTTGAAAATTAACCTGAACAGATTACTTCATCCCAAGGATTATAGGCTTAAAATTAAAAAAAAATCCGTATTAGCTCTAACATCTGCATTGGAAGCATTGGTGTGATTATTTTTGCACCGTTGCTGAGACGTATTTACCGTTGGTGAAATGAAAGTAATTGTTCAGGAAATGTCTGATTCTGAACTCATTGCTGTTAAAATACGTTGAGTCGATCTACCGTCAGATATATCGCTGTGTAGCACCCATCACGTTCTTGTCAAATCATTGATGCTCCTCTGCAGGTGGTAAGAACACATTGTTCAAAAATCTTATTTTTTCCCCTTTAACCCTCTCCAGTATAACTTTTCAAAACGCAATGGCGAATGAAAACAAACATACGGACAACTCCATTGTGATTTTTTTGTGCTTTGTCATTGCAATATTTTGAGTTTGTGTATACCTTGAAGTTGTGTTGAGAAAGAGTTTGTCATGCTCTTGAAGCGTAGGGAAGACCGTTATGCAATGAAGTGGCTTTTCATTTGTTTTCTAAAAAAGAAATCATCTGAAATCACTTTAGTAAATTCACCGTTCAATAAATCAAAATAATTCCTCAGCTGAAAGGATTAAGGCTCATGAGATGGTTCCATCATGCGGCGGGGAAATATCCCACCTCATTTCACCCCCCAATTTTCACGGCAGGTCACAGACAGATGAGAGGGTTTGTAATAAAAAGAAAATTACTTTTTTTGGCTCCCCCACCGGATCCTGCACCATCCACTGTGTGGCTGAGTGATGGATCGCGCGGTGAGGCGCAGGGCTGAAAGTGACATTGCTAGTATGTGACTCAGATATCTGCGATCAATGAGCTTGAAGCATTGGGGTGGTGTTCATGCCAGGCGCAGCTGTATGCAGTCCCTCTATCATTAGAGCAGTTACATGAATCAGCGTACATTCTCTGGATAATAATTAGATGGCTCGCAAAGGGCCTCTCGGTATGGAGCCAAAATAAGTGAAGAAGCGGCCGTCTGGACTTAATGCGCAATGGAATTGAGGGCATCACAGGTTTTTGCCTTCTTGTGGCAATTCCTTTCACAATGCATCACAATTGGCGTTTTTTCAATTGATCGACTTATCTGTGTGTTGGCGTATGATATAAAATTTACTTGTGTCATGCGTTAATTATGATTTGTTGTGAACACAGTTATTAATGTATTTATTTATGTTAAATAAATACATTAATAACTGAGCTTAAGCAACTACAGCAACACAGGTCTGCATTGCAAAAGAGATAACAAACATCACTTTACATGTTGGGGTCCAATGAAGGCCAATTTTTACTTATGTAATCACGGAAAATATTAAATATGTGCACAGATATCCCCACACCTGCCCGGGACCTCTCACCAGGGGTTACTCTGGAATAGGAGAGATACCACCCCCGATTGAGAGTTTGTTTCCATTGTCAATGCTGTGTGTGGAGGTGAAACCGACTATATCTAGTCGATACCTTTCCACCTCTTCCATCAGCTCCGGCTCCTTCCTCCCTAGTGACGTGACATTCCACGTCCTAATAGCTAGTGTCCATTGCTAAGGTCCAGTCCGTCCGAAACTATTCCTTTCCCACCCATATTGGCATCAGTATGGGTGGTGGGCCCACAGGATGGCACCACTTTGCCATTTCGGGCTGTGCCTGACTGGGTTACATGGGTCACCTGGCCACCAGGCAGCGAATAACACATACTGTTCTTTCGGTAAAGTCACGTAGGTAAAAAATGAAATTAAAATTAATAAAAATAAAAAATAAAATCACGACGTTTCGGAGGCAACACAAGTCTCCGTCATCAGGTGGGACCGTCACAGCCAGATTTGCTGCATCAAGTGAGGCAAGGATTCAAGATGCCTTTGAAACGTCGTGATTTATTGTTTTATTTTTTATTTTATTTCATTTTTTACCTACGTGACGTTACCGAAAGAACTAAGAGTATGAATCCTTGCAGTCACAAAAGCTTCAAATCGAGAGCGAATACCATCCCCAGGCTTGGCTCCAGGGGCGTGTCCCGGTATACCTTGTCTGGGCGAGGTTCTTTGGTTTTTATATTTCAGAAACATTAATGAGGGTTTTTATTTATGAACTTGATATACCGTAATCATGTAATTAGATATTAAAGTATTCTCAATAAATTAAATTACAACCCTTTGACAATTCGATGCTGGATGAAGGCCTTTGATCCAGTGGTCCTGGATTGGTTCAGATTTAATTTGGCGCTGGTATTAGTTGTGGCCGGGATTCAAACTACGGTCGCCAGAATAATGAATGTATTTTTAAAAATACAGCAAGAACAGTGTGAACGAATTCATATTCATAGATGGGAAGTTAGCTCAATTTTACCAGAGGCATTTCAGAAACTCCTCAGAATAAATTTAAATGTCACTTTAAATGAAATATTTTGCTTTGATTGAATTTGAATCAGTGGGCATTCCTTCAATCACAAATTCAATTCTGCAGGGATATAATTACCCAGCAGTGTTAATGATGCTGGATAATCAGATGTCCACTGATATTTAAACATTTTTTGCAGGACAGCCACAATCTAGGTAAACAAACTGCAACGTTACCTAATAGTAGAGGCAAATATAAGCAGCACTCTATTCTGTGGCTTTAAACACATTTTGTATTAATCAAATTTCAATAAAAAATTAAGTTCACAAGGAAACCAAAGATCGACCTTCTAACTTAGATTAATGTACTATGGTACTGACCACCTCACTGATTCCTGACATTTTGAACCATGTTGTTTTTTATGTCTGTTTTTATCATGCTGATGTTGATTATATATAGCATTGCACCTGTTCATCTTCTTGGTTCTTTCGGTAAAGTCACGTAGACGGGAAATAATAAAATAATAAAAATAAAACATAATAAAAGAATTCTCACGACGTTTCAGCCACAACGCAAGCAGCCGTCCTCAGGTGACAGCGTCTTTCCGACAGACCTGTTCTTCACGCTGTCTTTCCGACAGACCTGTTCTTCACCTGAGGACGGCTGCTTGCGTTGTGGCCGAAAGTTGTATTTTTATTATCTTATTATTTCCCTTCTACGTGACTTTACCGAAAGAACCAAGAAGATGAATCCCTGCAGTCACGAAAGCTTTACATCGAAATTTTATAATGTTTTATTTTTATTATTTTATTATTTCCCTTCTACGTGACTTTACCGAAAGAACAAGAAGATGAATCCCTGCAGTCACGAAAGCTTTAAATCGAAATTTTATAATGTTTTATTTTTATTATTTTATTATTTCCCTTCTACGTGACTTTACCGAAAGAACCAAGAAAGATGAATCCCTGCAGTCACGAAAGCTTTAAATCGAAATTTTATAATGTTTTATTTTATTATTT
>NW_024705005.1:0-56368 GCF_018977255.1 Callorhinchus milii
GGAGTCATGTTGGCATTGACCACAATACCTGCAGTCGGAATGCAAACAAAAACACAACTCTGAAAATGTAGTTTTGTTGCCAGATAAAATGGTAAAACAACAATTATCATAGCTCTAACTAGCTTCGTGCACCTATGGAAATATAAAACTATATATTGGCATTCGTGTTAATTAGCGTTTTTTTAAATCTATGTTAAGTAAATTAAGAGTGAAAATATTTATACATCGCAACGTGGAAAAAAATGTGAATTCTCCATTGAGAAGCTGCGCAATTATCACATCCGATATAACAGTATACATATATACTGTCTGAAAATGTCAGACTAGATTTTTAAAATAGTCTAGTCTAATGGCATGCAAAGTGTTTTATTGAGTGTAGCTGCCTGCCAATGTCATAAAAAAATCGGTTAGAAGCATACAAGTGATACGGAAAATGCATAAAAACACACTTTGTTTCACTCATCGGTAATATAATTGGTTTGCGGGGCAACATTTTCATTACGTTGTTTTTATATCGTCTACAGTATTTCTAGCGTACAATTTGATTTGATAACCATTTTAGAGTGCCAGCTGCCTTGCACTACAAGTACATTTTCTTCCCTGTTGGTTGTTGTGACCTGTGGTTAATGTGTTTGAATTGAAGCACTGGATCTGAATATTGGTTCAACCTCTCGGCTACTTTTCATGGACTTTTCTCAGTAAACATCAAACACAACATCAATTCTGTCACTCTGCGAACCACTCCGTGCAATATCAAAGACACGGCAGACTCTGCCACCTGTGAAAAAAGTCCTACTGTGTCCTTTATTTATTTCTTTATTGAACCAAGCTCGTTCCCTCATCGATATACGCTGACGGTTCACGAATAACTGCTGTGGAGGAGGACACACATTCTTATTTAACCCTCTGGCAAGTGCTGATTTATTTGTCTCGCGTAGAGATCCATTGGCATTGGAGAGTGCCCATGGTACAGGTCCTCTAGGGTTTGCCGGCAACATATTTCACGTGTATCTGACTTCTCTGGGCAACAGTAATCATTCGCCGGCTTTTGAGCACCACCTCCTTTGCTTTAACAACGCCACTGGCTTTCTTATCGTTGACGTGGGCGAATATTAAAAAAAAACGTCATTAATATAATAGCAGTAGGTCGTTCGCCAAGCGATTCTCCTTGAATTTCTGGTTTGCGTCTATCCCATTAGCATTGAGGAGGTCATTGACAGCATCTGGAGTTGCCAGTGTGGCAGTGGACAAGTTCATCAATTCTGCTTTATCATAACTTGAGTGGATTCGGCCAGCTGTTCTCCATGATGTCTACCAACAACTGGACATCGGCTCACCTCTTTGGATCCTTGCCAGCTGTATATCTGGATGATTCTGCAGGAATAGAGTTGCCTAGACCAACGATGTCCCTCAACATCCTGATATACATGCTTCTATACTCCGATAATTAAGTGGTACAGATACTCTTTGGTTCTTTCGGTAAAGTCACGTATAAAGATAAAGTAATAAATAGAGAAATGTATTTAATTATTATTTATTTAATTTATTATTTTATCTTTATACGTGACATTACCGAAAGAACCAAAGAGTAATTCCTGCAGTCACGAAAGCTCCAAATTTAAGATGGTACAGATACTCCTGGATTCAGACTGAATCATTTTGTTCCGCCAGGTGTTTAAGTGTCTTTGATTTGCCATTTACTCAACTGTCTGATCTACTCTTCCAAATGGATTGTTTGAGCCAGGCTGCACTGAAAAGCCACCGTGCATTAAGTGTGCATGTACATCTGGGTGGGCAATGGGCAGCTGGGACATCTGTGTCTAGTAGTATGGGCAGATAGCGAACATAGTATATCTTAGGTGTTTTCGGTAAAGTCACGTAGGTAAAAAATTAAAATTAATAAAAGTAAAATAAAATAAAAATCACGACGTTTCGGAGGCAACACAAGCTTCCGTCTTCAGGTGAACCGTCACAGCCACGACAGCTGTATTTTACTTTTATTAATTTTAATTTTTTACCTACGTGACTTTACCGAAAAAACCTAAGAATATGAATCCTTGCAGTCACGAAAGCTTCAAATCTGGAACATAGTATAGTTTATTTGCTCATTGGTTCTTTCGGTAAAGTCACGTCGAAAAATAATAATAGATCAAGACGTTTCGATCGCCACACAAGCAACCGTCTTCAGGTGGGACGGTTGGATTCCTGCCGCCACGAAAGCTTCAAAGTCACGTAGAAGGGAAGTTATAAAATAATAAAAATAAAACATAATAAAAAAATTCTCACGACGTTTCCGCCACAACGCAAGCAGCCGTTCTTCACCTGAGGACGGCTGCTTGCGTTGTGGCCGAAACGTCGTGAGAATTATTTTATTATGTTTCATTTTATTATTTTATTACTTCCCTTCTACGTGACTTTACCGAAAGAACCAAGAAGATGAATCCCTGCAGTCACGAAAGCTTTAAATCGAAATACAAGATAGTATAGTTTATCATATGCAAATCACCAGGTAATCAGGGCACGGATAGAAGCAGGGGTTAGTATCCAATCCTCCCCTCTTGATGCCTCAAGTAGGTTCAGGAATACCTTGACCTTGATATAACATATGATATGCAGAATGCTGTGAGACTCTGTTCTCTACGGTATTTCAGGTACGTATCACACTGGTGGGTGGGTGGGGGGCAAATGTTAATTCTGAAACAAGCACACGACTTCAGATATGAGCACAGTAGGCCTAGTTCTCAATGTGTGTGCTTATATGCATGTGCTGTTGTATATTGTAGTACGTTTTTACTGTAGAGGCATTACGCATTTCCATGAATATAGTTCAAACGAACATAATTCACGATGAAGTATGCCGGACAGTGCGGGATTGTGAAAGTTTGGAGAGAGCCTAGAATCATAGGACAACCAAGGATTTTGACACATTTCCATCTTCTGACAACCACTGAGATCCACAGCCCCATGAGACAACTCGCGTTGTGCGCGGCAGTCACCTATCCACTCACTTGCCTTCTTGGCTTGCGAGATCTGATGAGACCGGGCCCATTTCCAGTGACTTGGTCGTAACAAGTCCAGCATGTATAGCGCTAACAAAAGAGCAAGGTGAATGCTGTGCTCATGAAGATAGGTCACGTTTTTACAGTTTGTTAAGAATGAGCTTTAAAGAGTTCAAGCAAAAGAAGACCCCGGGGCCGGCCCAGGACCACGCGGCTGCTGCTGGCGGGATGTTGTCGCTCGTCTGGCCTGGGAACGCCTGGGAATTACCCAGGAAGAGCGAGAGTCTGTGTATAGTAGTGTATAGTGTAGTGTAGTATATAGTAGTGTATAGTGTAGTGTATACTAGTGTATAGTAGTGTATAGTGTAGTAGTGTATAGTAGTGTATAGTAGTGTAGTGTATAGTAGTGTATAGTGTAGTGTATAATAGTGTATAGTGTAGTAGCAGTGTATAGTGTAGTGTATAGTGTAGTATTGTATAGTGTATTAGCAGTGTATAGTAGTGTAGTGTATAGTAGTGTATAGTGTAGTGTATAGTAGTGTATAGTGTAGTGTATAGTAGTGTATAGTGTAGTAGCAGTGTATAGTAGTGTATAGTGTAGTAGTGTATAGTAGTGTATAGTGTAGTGTAGTAGTGTATAGTAGTGTATAGTGTAGTAGTGTATAGTTAGTGTATAGTAGTGTATAGTGTATAGTAGTGTATAGTGTAGTGTATAGTAGTGTATAGTGTAGTGTATAGTAGTGTATAGTGTAGTGTATAGTAGTGTATAGTGTAGTAGCAGTGTATAGTAGTGTATAGTGTAGTAGAGTATAGTAGTGTATAGTGTAGTTGAGTAACGTAGTGTAGTGTATAATAGTGTAGTAGTGTATAGTGTAGTAGTGTATTGTAGTGTATAGTGTAGTGTATAATAGTGTATAGTGTAGTAGTGTATAGTGTACTAGCAGTGTATAGTAGTGTATAGTGTAGTATTGTATAGTGTAGTAGCAATGTATAGTAGTGTATAGTAGTGTAGTGTATAGTAGTGTATAGTGTAGTGTATAATAGTGTAGAGTGTAGTAGCAGTGTATAGTCGTGTAGTGTATAGTGTAGTGTATAATAGTGTATAGTGTAGTAGCAGTGTATCGTAGTGTATAGTGTAGTAGTGTATAGTGTAGTAGCAGTGTATAGTAGTGTATCGTGTAGTAGTCTATAATAGTGTATAGTGGAGTAGTGTATAATAGTGTATATTGCAGTAGTGTATAGTAGTGTATAGTGAAGTAGTGTATAGTGTAGTAGTGTATAGTAGTGTATAGTGTAGTAGTGTATAATAGTGTATAGTGCAGTAGTGTATAATAGTGTATAGTAGTATATAGTGTAGTGTATAATAGTGTATAGTGTAGCAGTGCTGGAGTCTGTTGCCAGGCAAAGGGAGGTGTGGACCGCCACTACTCAACACGCTGCCGCCACGACCCTCACCAGGAGAAGCGGACTGGGACACGAACAAAAGAACGGACCGAATGGAGTGTTTAGATGTTAATTATAATTCTTTAAAGTTTCCAGAACAAAGCCACGTTGAAACACAGTTTACAAATGGAAATAAATCCAAAGCCATAAAAGACAATTCAATGTCCTAAAATAGGATTTTAAAAATACCTGGCAAAGCTTGGCAATTCTGAGAACCCTATTAAGGCGGTGGCAACCACAATTTAGCGGATGCTGGAAGGTGGCGATGGTGGCACTGCATGTACATTTTGGAAAATTATTCTGGGACATTGAATTTAAACTCAATTCCTCCCCATACAGGCAAGTGTTGTTGTGGATTATCTTCACTCGTCCGTGCACACATCGGTGTAAATTCTCACATCCACGATGCCACCCGCTATGTATTTTTCTTTCCTTACCAACGGTTTTGTGTGAAAGAGAGATACAAAACTGACACATTATTGTCAATAACAACTGGAATACGGGAATAATGCTTAAAGCCCAAGTAGTGATGTACAGTAAATGGTTACTTATTGTGGAACAGAAAAGTTACAAATCAGCTTTAATTGGTAAATTTACATACTCTTTGTTTTTTTCGGTAAAGTCACGTAGTAACCACAACCGTGGTTGTGCTTTCGCTACGTTGTCCCCACCTGAAGAAGGACGCTTGTGTTGCGCCCGAAACGTCGTGATTTATTTAGTTGTTTTAATTTATTTTATTTTATTTTTTACCTACGTGACTTCACCGAAAAAACCAAAGACTATGAATCCATGCAGTCACGAAAGCTTCAAATCTGGCAAATTTACATTTACAACTGTCATCTTCTACCATGAGAGTTTGAAAAGGGTGCACAGAGAGGCAATAGCTGTTAGCGAGCACCTACTAAGGCCTGCATAATGCATGAGAGGAGTATTGTAAGCCAACATCAAGGTTCTCTGCAAGCCTCCTGGCTACCATCAAAGGTTTGTGCACGAAGCCATACAAATATACAAACACAGACATAATTTCAACCATGATGACGGTTACAAACTGAGTAATCATTGGAAAGATGTGATTAACCATGCAAAAAAGATTTAACTACACTTATTTGCCAATCTTATTTGACAGACAACTATTACAGTTTTACCATGTTTAGTGGTGGTATCCCTGCCACAGGTTGAGTCACAAACCGCACCTCTCCACAACAAAGGCTCAGCCTTTGTTATGCAGTCTATTCTTAGTCTTAAGCCTCACCTTACCATATTAATAATAAGTATGCGCCCCTTGCACCACGATCTTCTCCAACCATTATATAAACGGAGTGGTAGCTACTGCAATCTCTCATTTACTTGATACAGCTGTCGTGGCTGTGACGGTACCACCTGAAGACGGAAGCTTGTGTTGCCTCCGAAACGTCGTAATTTTTTATTTTTTAATTTATTTTACTTTTTAATGTTTTTTACCTACGTGACTTTACCGAAAAAACCTAAGAATACCAACATCAACACCTGCCCGCCTTTGTCTCCCGAGTGCTGATATTTAGAGATCGTGGCAGTTACTCATTCATAGCGAGGTCACATTCGGGGAGGCACACGGTAGGTTCTGACACGACGGCTGCTTGTCACCGATGTTAGCGGTGATTGGGAATCGAACTCAGGTTGCCGGTGGTTTGTAAAACGGTGCGATAATCACTACCGGACGGCGCCCAAAATGCAGATTGTCCAAATTCAACAGCTCACATTTACACCAAACCTCTTGGCGAGCGTCAACTCTATGATAAATGTTTAATTGAGGTAGATTTGAATGGGAAATAAAAGCTGTTCTTTCACGTTACTCACAGGAGAACAAATTAATTTTGAACGAACGTGTTTAAATTTTCATAGTGTGTTTGAACACCACATTTGTATGCATGCCCAGTACAGGTTACTTTAAGATGTTAGTTTCAGCCGTTAATGTTATGGTTAACCAAACAGTTTACTTGTCTTTGCAAGTAAACGTAAATGCTAAACGCTGTAGAATATATTTGCGGTACTGCATAGGCAATGTTAAATCTCTATTAAAACATAAAATACTGTATTCTATTTTCATCGATAATGAAAATCTGGGGACACTTGCCAACATACACGATTGACTATGTAATACAAGAAAACATGATTAAATATAGGTATAACTACATTCAGGAAAAACTCATCAAAGCAAATGGTGTTAAACTGGAAATTCGTCAGGTGGAATTAATGCAGAGGATACATTTACCGTGCACCATTGGAACCTTCTTTGCCAGTAGCAAAATATGATTATTATTTTTTTACCCTTTTATCTGACAACAAACATTAACCGTGTTCCACGACTGCACATTTTCCAGTCTCTCAAAACCCAGTTTGTGTTTTGCCTGATTTTAAAATCAAGTACTGTAGAGTGCAGAGTGAATATGCATCCTCTGTATATTTGCAAATAACTACATGTTGTGATCATGAGAGATGTGGTGGTTTGGGGAGCCCTTCGTCCAGTAGTGGTTTGACCATGGCTAATGCTGGTGATGATTCATTGGTAAGCACCTGGTGTCAACAATAACACTCTTATGGATTCTTGAATTGGGCCCAAGGCACAATACTAAGCACTCAGACAGAGCAGTGGTTACGTTGCAGTTTTGATTGATGCTTACCGTCTCGAGAGATTTCATTTTAAGCCTCGAATTCCAGAAGCTCTTTCACCTATCAGTGAAAACTGTGACCTGAACAGAAAGTCGTGATCGCTTTGGAAAACAATAAGCGAAGCTCCTGGATGAATTGCACAAGCAGCCAGCTACATATATCAAATGGGAGTGTCATGAATTGTTCAACGTAACCCTCAGATTTCCCCCGCATGACGAATGATACGAATACAATTGCTGTAACTACTGTAGGAGGAATGACGGCGACCTTCTTGTTAATAATCATTGATCACATTTGTAATTAGTGCGATTCTTACAAAGCACGGCTATCGTGAAGATGCTTTGTTTAACAGGCGAGTAGAGTATATGCCAGTTCAGAGCCAGTATCAAACCTCCTCCCCAAGAGCATTCATGCTGTTGCAATAGTCTGGTGAGGTTTACCCGTAACACGAAGAATAAACACATTTTCTGAAGACAAAGTATTGCTCTTTATGGATGTAAGTTGTCACGGTATGCATTATCAAACAGAGTAATTAAGCTATATGGAACATGCCAGCCATGGCAAGATTAACCTTATCCATATTTTATGCACATTTGATATATTTTTGCTACGTCCTATTACATATTATTATGCAAAGTAATTTATAATAAATGTTTGAAATTCTATTTCATTGATGTCGTACGGTAGAAGAACCATTTATGAATAATAGTTCATACTGAACATTGATTTATGTTAAAATTACTGACTGCGTGTACCATATAATAAAACACGTGAGAAATTGCAGCAACTAAAAAATAAGAAACAATAACACTGCGCAGAGTAACTTGTTATTTGGGAGATATTGTTAAAAAAAACTTTGCAAACAACATATACCATAAGCGGCATTTGAGTTGCACACATAATGAAATCGGGAAGTTGAACAGAATTTGCGTTTCATGTAATTGTGACCAAGATTATCGACTCGTTTTTGTCCTGATTAATTAACACATTTAGGGGTGCTTCTATGGTGTAATGGTTATCACACCGGAGTTGAAATGCAGAGGTCACCTGCTCAATTCTTCTGTGGGACATTTCTTCTTCTTTCGTATGGCTGATGTCGATGTTGAGCAACAGTTACAATTTCACATTCAGATGGTCAAGTCAGATAACCGCGCCAAGAGCATTGTAGTGAATCGCTGCCGTGTCTCTTTCGTATTCGTGGATCGGGCGTTGCGCCGTTATGTTGTGTGGTCTCTGGATGGACACAGTCACACACTGGAGGGTTTTGAATTTTCCACTTGTGCATCAAGTAGCCGCATCCGCCATGCTTTGTGCGGATGCGGTTTAGGGTGGACCGTGAGCGTCGTGGAAGATCAAACCCATGGATCTTATGCATTCGGTATTTCACAACAAGGTGTTTGTGACTATGAGACCTCCTTTACCAGTGGCAAAATATAGTGATAGGTTTTTACCCTTTCAATTGGTACCTATCACTATATTTTGCCACTGGTAAAGGAGGTCTCATAGTGTAAATGCTCACCCTGAGCTCTCAATACTCTGATAGTGCGCTGTTTTTAAGTTGTACGCCTTTTGGCATCATCTGGTCCAACACCAATGGAGACTAGGCTCTAAGAAAGCTATCTCGGGTGTGGACCAATCAACTTCAAGGACAGTGCATATCATTGTCATCATCAGAGTTGTTTCTATGTTTGAATTTTGACTGCTTGTGTTGTGGTTATTGCAAACATGATGCCTTGTATAAAGGTGTCAGTTTTTGTACCATTTGAAAGGGTTAAAACCTATCACTATGTTTGTGAGTTCTTTAGAACTCCATTCAGCTCTCCAAGCTCCATCTGGGTCGAACTGGCATTGTTGAAGATGATGGGCACGAGTCCAAAAGGGCCTTGAGTGGCTTCGAGCGATGACGAGGGACGTTACTCAGATCCTGATCAATGGGAAGGACGTTTCATCTGCGGGACAGTTGACACAATGGGTAAGTGTCTTGACTGCCCCCTCACTTCTGTCCACCCAGCAGTATTAATTGGTTCAACACAGTCGATCGGCAGATTTTGTGTGGTGAGGTGAAGTGTAGGTACTGTTTTTGTGGGTTGCTCTTAGGAATTAAGTATAAACTTAATAATTCTCATTGTCTCGGGGTATGTAATGTTTATATATGTACGGCGTATACATGATAATGCCTATACACGTTCTTAAGTTATAAATCTCACCATCAGGATAGAGAGAGCTATTGCTGCAGAGTTTGGTAGTACATGTTGTTGTTTACGTCGTTTATTGTGAAAATTCGGTCACAGTTCCTATGATCACTGTTTCATTGCTTTTATGGCTTTATTTTGGTGATTTTCGAAAAGTTTTTTGGTTTGGCCATGTTTGTTTGTTGTAGTACAGAGTTAGACTGATGGCCTTAATCTAAGTTGTCTTGTGGTTGTTGTTGTTTGACTTGCATTCCACTGGGATATTTGCACAGGGTTCGTGTACGGTGATTTCTCTGCAATATTTTGCTATCTTTTCTTGGATTTCTGTTTGCACATAGTCACTTTAAGATGTTTTCTTGTTCATGTTTTTGTTTTTTGTTTGTTGCGGTTGCACCCGATTCAAGAGCCGAATGGCTCACAGGGCTATACCTAATAAATGAACTTTTAACTTTGAGAGCTGAGTAACAATACATGAACGAATAAAAGCACATAACACCAATACAATTCTCATATATTTTTTGTGATAATGTCAAAATATCAACACGTATCTCTGAATAACATTCTGCCACGACCCTTTTTGCAGCGATCCAACAATATATATAACAATATTGTGAGAGTTGAGAATTGTGACTGTGATGTTTTTTCCCACTCAATCTCCGATAAAAAAATCCCTATTTTTTAGCCAACTTTACAATAAAAATGTTATTTGACGCACAAAATGTGCTTGACTCTTAGGTTCAACACATATCTCGCGACAATGATTGCAACTCTTCTAACCTGAGGCTGAATAAAAAAAGCATATTACATTTCGGAATCTAGTTTTCATGCACACAACGCATATTGTACGTCTTCGACATATAGAGCATTACTGTGTACAAATGAGAGGTAATTAAAACGGGACAGTCGATACGTAATGAAATGTAAACTATGAATCTGTGTGTGATGACTACGAATTGATTGGCATGTGTGATTCTACCTCGGATTTTCTCTATTTGACCCGTCCATAATGAAACTGATCACACAAATTATACAATAGAAAATCAACAACACAAATGACAGAATGGAAAACCCGATAACAAATACGCAACAAGTGAATTATGTAATTTTCTTCATCAGCATGTTTAATTGGTTTACAAATTGCTTTCTCGGAAAAACTGAGAATTCGCCGATGTTTGCTTCAGTGATAATGATCCTTAAATACAAGGTTAATATCCTACCATTATTTATCCTCATGCTGGAGTGTGTTGCACTGCATCGGTATTCGTAATCGTTCATTTCCAGACTATTACTGATGGAATTATGGGCACTCTGATGGCTAACAATTGCATTCAGTCAGGTGTTGGATAGCGCGAACACCTACAATCATTCATTTCACGCCTGAGTCTGCATGCTGTATATCCATCAACTGTCAGGGTCATTTGCGGCAAATGCTCACAGCTTCACTGCTCACCATGTAACGTATTGATTGATACCAATTGAAGACCAAATACATAAATATATTTCATTTACAACGCCAAGCTCTGTGTCAAACTGCTGTACTGAAAAGCACAATTGGTTATGATACGTATGCAGAGGTTGTTCGGGGACAAGCCAGGATTGAATGTAGGGGTCACGCGAAGGGCAATGCACCACGCCCAGAAGAGTAATTAAAGAAGGGCGCTGGTAAGAAAGGTGCGAAAAGGGGCATGGGGAGGAAAACCCCAAAAGATGCATTTTGGTGGGAGGGATACACACAGAATGGGATATGAAGCATTTAAATCGACGACAGGACTGTGTGTGCCTGCTTTATCGCCTGCCCTACAAGTGTTCGTGTTGGTGTGGAATGGAATAATAAAGTTCCCTTACCAGGACGACTCGTGTGGTCTCCCTTTCACAAAAAAAATAGACCAACCATAGCCGAAAAGGGCACCTAGAGTTTAAAAAACTGTATATCTAACGGAAATCAAAATATGGGTACATTTGTGCATTTATTTATTTTGACATTCATAGTATTTTGTCAGGTCAATCAATCTCAAATTGATTAAATTATCCTTTCAAGTGTTGCCATCTACTGGCAGTACCTTTCAGGGGGAGAATGAAAAATATTTTGGAAATATGATTCTTGTTTACGCAAGAAAGACTCACTGAGTCTCATGACTATTTTTTCTGGAGAACCTACGAGGCTTTCACGGCAGGCGGCGAGGGTGGTAATTAAACAAATGTAACAATTTTTTAAAACAAATTTGAACCGTGACGCCGGTACCCCAATGGCCTTGAGAATGACACCGCGTGACATATTTAACATCCACCGTGAAAGCAGACGCGGCGTATTTCGATGGTCAATACGCTCGTAGTTGTAGTAAACTAGGGTGGCCCCACTGGCATCAAACCTTGAACCCTGCAACAGACAACAAACTCGCTCCCGCTTGGGCCACGTGACCGCCGCTGTGTCACGAGCAGTCAGGAAGACGTAGAGTGCATGCCACAAATGTTGCATGTGGAAAGCGATTTAAATCCTGGCCAGTTTCTGTGCCTAACCTTGGGAGCTTCATCGCGAGCAGACTTCACCAAATTACCTCCAAAAGAAGTATTCAAGGTTATTGCGGTAAAGTCATTCAGACGCTTTCTTTCCGACAGACCTGTTTTCACCTGAGGACGGCTGCTTGCGTTGTGGCCGAAACGTCGTGAGAATTGTATTTTATTATGTTTTATTTTTATTATTTTATTATTTCCCTTCTACGTGACTTTACCGAAAGAACCAAGAAGATGAATCCTTGCAGTCACGAAAGCTTTAAATTGAAATAAAAGTATTCAAGGGTTTTCTATTCTGTCACTGAAGAGCAACCAGCACTCGTGATGGAACAGTCTTGGGGCAGCTGTACCATGGGCTCTGCATGAATAGGTTTCATCAAACGAATCATATCTTATTCAGGCAATCATGTTTAAAATGTCGATAAATATAATTTGGGATACGATACCTTAGAGTTTTGCTATTACAAAAAGTCATGAATATTTTTTTTTACAAATTTGACCTGAAAATAAATAAAAAACGAAATATATATTTATATTGTGAAATGATAAACATTCCATTTTACACATACTGTACATACATATTTATGAAACTTGAACACAAATATGATTTTTTTGGAGCCTCGTAAACTATCGCCCGATATAAAATGTGATTCTACCTTCTGAGAATAATATTGTCCATTATTTGTGTGCAAAACAATCCATAAAATGATCAGTCATATCACTGTTTACTGCCCTGCTTTGTACACAGCAGTCGTGTGGATTGCAACCACCTACCGGGGTGCACTGGTGCATATTGTCTTTCACCTACAGGTTTTTTTTTAAAGGAACAACAGGTAGGGTGATATGACAGAGTAGCCTTTTGCTTTTCTGCTGCATATCTCTGATGTGTTTTTTTTGTGTTGTCACCACATGTTTTTCAGCATGGCATCCAACCTTTCACTCCACGGGTTGGGAGAGTTTTCAGGAACCGAAAACACATCAAAGAGCTACAGTATAGAGCAAGTCGACTTGATCAGACCACCTTGTTTCAGCTGAGTATCCACATGAGGATAGCGATTCTGTGTATATATTCAGTTAGAAGACCGACCCCTGATGGCCAGCCAATGCCAATTGAAGCTGCAAGGCATCATTTGGTAGTGGGAGCACATCTATGCACTTCTTGACCTTAGAAAAAGCGCTAGCATCGCAAGTAAATTTTAATTCCCACTTGGCAAGGTTCTTCCCTGGGCCAATGGCATGTGGAAGTTCTGGATATATTGCGGAATGTCTCCCAGAAATAACTTACTGAACGACTATGGCGAAGCCTGTCAGGGCATGGAATTGCACGAGGCTGGCTTTGATGGGCTGTGACAAATCCGTGGCTATCTGGTGCACAGGATAGCACTTGCACTGCTTTGGCTGTCTCAGCCGCTATCCAG
Organism: Callorhinchus milii; assembly: GCF_018977255.1. Taxonomy (NCBI): domain Eukaryota; kingdom Metazoa; phylum Chordata; class Chondrichthyes; order Chimaeriformes; family Callorhinchidae; genus Callorhinchus; species Callorhinchus milii. The sequence continues at coordinate 13,213 of NW_024705005.1, forward strand.
AATTATATTCCTTTGGTCGGCAAGGAAGCAGGAAAACATCAGTGTCCCTTGCAAGCAATCGGTATCCTCCCACAGCACATCTTGACAGTCCGACATGCATGCAGTGTCAGCCTGATGTCAATTCATTTGTGATTTGCATGAAAGCTGACATCAACAAATATTGGTGTTGTTATTATTGTTGCTGATAGGTAGAGCCCAGTATATGAAAGTTCTTGAAAAGTCAATTCATACATTTTCTCCTTGGCTGACCTTTTGGCTTGAAAATTACCTTAAAGACCAAACTCGAGGTGGTTATCCACCTAATCATTGATCATCCACTGTAAAATTGAATGAGCTTACATGCCTTAAAAAAATGTAAAATCATTTCTTGGTATAATAAGACAAGTTAATGAAATCTGCATCACTTTCACGAGCATCTACAAATCATAATTTGCAAACAATGTATTTAAATCACACATTAACATGCATTTGCTCATGAGTAATTCATATTTGATGTATGACGAGTCAATTTGTTGTGTATATTGCGCCGTATGCATGTGTTTATTGAATCCATCTAACGTATTGATCTTTCATCATTTTAAAATGTCACTTTATATTCAGAAACTTGTGATAGTGCCATCAATCTTCTTTGTCGTGCGGCCGTTATACGATTCAGGGAAATATAATTTTACATTAAGGTGGTTGAGCCAGATAATTTCTTCAGGAGTAGCGCAGTGTATCACCGTGTATTTGTCATCTAGATAGTGATGATTCAACTATTTTGACGAGCCCACATCTCTCTCACACACACACAAACTCCCAGAGTTGCTCTTGCAATTATAGTTCAACAAAACTATAACACAACCCAGGTTTGTAGAGATGCATTTCGAATTGAAACACACACCGGACCGGCTCAGGCACGTCTCGTGCAAGCACCATCTCAAGCGGACACAGTCCTTTACACGTGACACTACTAATCACGTGGCTTTAAACCAGGGTCGGGAACCTTTTTGACTGGGAGAGCCATAAAGCCAAATATTTCTAAATATATTTCATTGAGAGCCATATAGTATTTTTAACGTATAATACATTAAATATGTCTTACTTTTAATGCGACTTCTGGTCACGGATCCGTGACCCGAGAAATTTTATCTTCAAAACTAATTTCTGTTTACTTTAAAATGACACAGTATTATTAAGCAATATCACAAGTATTTTAAAATCAGTTCCAAACTGATTTTTTATTATTATTATTTTTTTCAACTCAAAATTGTCTGGGAGCCATATGCCGTCACCAGAAGAGCCATATATGGCTCGCGAGCCATAGGTTCCCGACCGCTGCTTTAAACTCTGGTCGTGCAAGTCAGATTATTCTGCCAGTCGGGTACACACAACTACGTCGTTCTCACTCGCACCCAGCAATACAGATCGCTTAGCGCCCAGTCACGCGGCTCTACTCTTCAAGGGTTCTTCTCAGCTTGTGTCCTCCTGAACGTTATGCCCACGGCCCCAATATATTCCCGTTGGGCTCTTTTATTTGCCGCATAGCGTCTCCCGCTAGCTAGAACTGGCTGGAGCCAGTCTTAATTAACACAGTGCAGATTGGCCTCTTAATCAATGGGGGGGGGGGCATTGTTCAATTTAAATACGCGTGCAGGGTGCCGTCCTCCAGGTCCATCAGAGCCCAACAGCATGACATCAAAAGTATACTGGAAGGCTCTGATTGGGGGCGGGGGGGGGTCTAACCAGCCTTCAATTAAATGTTGGTTGTCCCCACGCAGATTCTCAAATGCCGGATGGGGAATATGTCTTGAACATAGGAATCCTCCACTGCCTGTAGCGGCAAGCCCGCTTGCACGACAGCCCGCAGTTTGTTTTTATTAGTCCTGCTGTGTTGTGTTGGATAAGCGAATGGTTTGGGTGGGTGCAAGGAGGGTTGTGGGTGGCGGGTGTGGGTCGACAAAGGGGCCGTCCATAAATGATTTTATGGACGGACGATTTTTACCCCCCCCCCCCCCTTCGTCACACGGCGTCACAAAAAGTCAGACCCCCCCTCAAATATGACGTCACAAAGCTCTGCCCCCCCCCCCAAATAAAACATGCTTCAAATCGCTTATTTAATGTGGCGCTGCACTCTGATGTTGTAGGAGGAAATATTTATTACAAAGTATAATTAAGTAGAACGTGATGTCTATATTTATTTAAAGTTGCGCATTTTGATGTGACGTCACATTTCTCAACCCCCCCCCCCCATCGTCACACATCGTCACAAAAGTCTGACTCCCCCCCGCCCCTAGGTGCGTGACGTCATTTATGGACGGCCCTAAAGAGCATAAACCATGATCACGCAAAATCCTCGCGCAGTGGCTTTCGGCGAGCCATCGAACAAAGGCGGTGACCGCATCGCGTGCTCTTTTAGATGCGCTTCTGCGGCCGTCTGGAACGCTCTTCCTACCGATGTTGGGGAGCCACTGGGAGCTATGCACTTTAAATCATCTCGATTGAAAACTCATTCCTTGAGAACTGCTTTTTGGTATTCTTAGGTTTTTTCGGTGAAGTCACGTAGGTAAAAAAATTAAAATTTAAATTAATAAAAGTAAAATAAAATACAAATAAAATAAAATCACGACGTTTCGGAGGCAACACAAGCTTCCGTCTTCAGGTGGAACCGTCACAGCACGCTTGCTTCTTTACTTGATACAGCAAGCGTGCTGTGACGGTTCCACCTGAAGACGGAAGCTTGTGTTGCCTCCGAAACGTCGTGATTTTTATTTTATTTTTATTTTACTTTTATAAATTTTAATTTTTTACCTACGTGACTTTACCGAAAAAACCTAAAAATATGAATCCTTGCAGTCACGAAAGCTTCAAATCTAGAATTAATGCTTTTTGGTGTTCAGTGTTGCCCCACACACATCCGATGAGTATGGTTGGCTACAAACGGCGCGACAGGGTTTCAACACACATGCATCATGGGGTGATGTGGATTAGCGGGGTGGCCCGGATAAAACCAACACAGGCATGATTCAATATAAATATCTCATTTTGGCTGTGCAAACATTTATCTAAGTGGAATGGGGGTGAAGAGAGCACAATGTGTTTGTTTTAATTGCTTCTTAAAGTGATTTGTTTACATGCCGACACGTTTACTATCACTAACCCCTGACAAGGAGACGTTCATGTGTTCAATCAGCATCCATGAAGATGTTTTATTAATGTTTTCGCAGGTACGGATAATTGAGAGTTAACTGTGAAGTTTGCATTCATTGTAATATGATTATACACAATGTAATATGATTACACACATGTAATATGATTACACACGATGTAATATGATGATACACAATGTATATGATGATACACAATGTAATATGATGATACACAATGTAATATGATTACACACGATGTAATATGATTATACACACCGTAATACGATTATACACAATGTAATATGATTATACACAATGTAATATGATGATTACACACAATGTAATATGATTACACACAAATGTAATATGATTATACACAATGTGATATGATTACACACAATGTAATATGATTATACACACAATGTAATATGATTACACGATGTAATATGATTACACAAAATGTAATATGATTACTCACAATGTAATATGATTATACACAATTTAATATGATTACACAAAATGTTATATGATTATACACAATGTAATATGATTATACGCAATTTAATATGATTATACACAATGTAATATGATTACACAAAATTTAATATGATTATACAAAATGTAATATGATTACACACAATGTAATATGATTACACACTGAAAGCATACATTGGTGGAAGAAAGATAGGGAACATATGAATGTTGGTGCTGAAGCAATCTACGTGAAGGATCAAGGCATTGGGTTTGGAGAGTGTAATTGAAGGAAGAGGAAAGGTAGCGGGTGCGAAACCAATTTTACCAGGGGCATTGATGCATTTCAGACAAAGCCTGTTGTCATAGGAGGTCCTTATGGATGCGGGCAAAATCACAAGAGAAGCTTGGTGTATGATGAATAAACAGTTTTTTTTTGTATAACAGTTTTTAAATTGTTTAGTTTAGGAGGAAGCAACAAGTACGGCATATGTGTGGCATGTGCATATAAACTACAATATATATGTGTGTTTGTGCATGTGCAGAGTATATGCTACATTTACGAGGTACATGTGGAGTGGTCCCAAGTCTTTAGGTTTGACCTTGGGGTTGAAAGGGTTCAACATTCACTTGCCAATACAATCACAGTGGTAGTCTCACAAGATAAAGTGCCCTTATTACTAAAACCAAACGGTCACAGTGTCGTGGTGTGCTCACGTGTTTTCCACTATCCATTTAAACGGGTTTTTTTTTTACACAGATTGTATTGATTCTACACATTTCAACTATAAGGTCATGTGGACCTTTATTACATTCAATTCATCAAACACTGTATTGGTATAAAAAAAATCAAGTGATCATATTAAATATTACACTTCCCTTAAATAAAATCATTTTTAAGGCGCACCCTTTCCATTACCAGTTTGCTTATTGCGTGCGAGATTTGATTTGCACATGAATGCTCTGCGTGTCATTTTTCACCGTCAGATTTTGGTGAACTCATTTAAAACGATTGCACGTCATGCTGGTAAATTGGCACACGTAAAATTACATTTAATTACAGAAATAATCTATTTCAAGCCACGTTGCCTCAATGCAATATCGCAGAAGATGGAATATTACGAAACACGCACACTGTACTGTGATGCGCATGTTGCAGTGTATTGTCAATTCCAATGCTGGATGAGGGTCATGGGTTTTGTTTGACCATACTTCACCATGCTGGTCAGTGCGAGTTGGTGAAAGTGGCAAGCATTGATGTGGGGGGGAATATAGGAAGATAACATATGGTTAAACCTAGCGCTGAGCTTGTTACCGGAAAAAAACCAAAGAGTATGAATCCTTGCAGTCACAAAAACTTCAAAGCTAGAAATAGAAGTACAGTTCAGTAGATTTTGATACATTGCCGTATGCTGTCTACAACGTATACCCCGCAGCCTATGACATCTGTTATTCATAGTATGATCCATCCAAGCACTTATCTGGGCCCAACCCCACTTAGGTTCTGAACGTTGACATGGTCGGGTGCATTTCGGACTAAATATGGTGTGATATAATGTGCACAAGAATATATTGTACACTACTGTTTATAGATGATATCCATCCTTAGGATCCTTCTTTTAAATAACTGTAACTTACATCGGGATTTCTGGGGCACTGTTAAAATATATACAACAACAAAAATCGTGCGACTATCTCCACTAATTTTATACCAAAACCACAGCATATTATAGAGCGTGTCTTTTTTACACTACGAAAATACACCATGCACAATTCAAGCGCCAACTGTAATGCTCCCACCATAATGGGTTCAATTTAGAATTCAAGCTGTGCAAGACAGTCCATTTAGCCATCCTCCCGTGTGGGAATAAATACATTTTAAAAAGTCCTCTAGCTATATATATAAACCTTTCATTACATTTAGCATTTTGAGATCGAATCAAACATTATGAAACGATTTAAAACACATTCTGCAGCTGACTAAGAATGATTGATAACATAATAAAGAGTCCCCAATTTTTGTAAGTGCAATATTTACGTGTTTTAAGTGAATTTAGAGATCCCGATGGGGGTAAGAATCAAGACTAAGATTATGAACCTCATGTACTACTCTCAGGCTTCAGATGGGCTCAATGCAGGAACATCCGATTTGAGTGATAGCCAGTGCATAAGGGGGAAGGTATGGGTCCATGACTCCCAATTAGTGGAGCTTGGCGACATTAGCCGAGTTCACTTTATGGACGTTGCCATAAAGTTGTGAAGACCTCCATCGATTTTCAAATGACCCCAACCTCAACCGTCCACTCAGCCGACCGCTTTTCATAACAGAGCGGTGGTCACCCTCAGCACGGGTTTTTTGTTAGTTAGGGTTACAGGCACTCCTCTACTTAAGAACGAGTTAGGGTTCCAGAGGTCTGTTCGTAAGTCGATTTGCTCGTAAATAAAACTTTACTTCTGTCGATTCCAAACATGATGCACGGCATGTACACTCAACAGGGGGAATGTCTTTTAAAGTTGTATAATCTCCTGTAGATGTAGATGCCACTGGTTCTTCATGTTCTGCAGGTGTATATGCCACCACCCCATCAATTGCGCGGTGGTTGAACTTACGACTCTCGGTCTGAACATGCAACTGGACATATGGACAGGCTTGTTCGTATCTCTGAAAGTTCGTAAGTCGAATGTTCGTTTTGGAGAGGAGTCCATGTACTTTCTTGCCTAATGTCATAGCATTTAGAAAGCCGAGAAGAATGGAGTACGGAAGGGAATGCAGATTGAGGCTACCATCAAGGTGGACCCTGAAACTCGCCTAGTTTTCCTACCGGTTAATCTGTCGTCAGCCCAGCTTAAGATATGTAGGCCGTCGATTGTGATTTTCTTATCAAATGTACATTGGTTTGTATTTTTTAACACACCATACTATGTGACACCGATTATCTTTCATGGTTCTTTTAATGAATGTACGATATTGGCTCAAGTATCGATGTCGCATGGTTGATTATGTCACCCAGTACTACTTTTTACTTCCAACAATGCATGAAAAGAAGAAAATGTAACAGTAACATTTGAGCCAATGGTCCTTCATAGCACATACATAGATCGTCCAGAGATAGACAAAATAAGGCTTGGAGACTGCACTGAACACCATTCTTAAGGCTTTTGGCATATTTATTAATATTGCCTAAATATGTAAGAACATTGGCTTAAGAGGATGTTTTAGTGGCATTTACAGCAGGATGTTTTGCTATTCAAGTGTTTACTAATTCCAGACTGTATATTAGACAGTTTTAGATCTGAGTTTGAGTTTTTAGCAGGCAGACTAAATTCAGTATTGTGAAGCCACACTTAATGACTGGCAAATACTGTCCTCTTCATTTGAAATGCATTCTCACTTGTGGCATGCAATCTAAACCGGTAGAAATGTTCAATAGAGGAAGCTAGAAATGCTCTGCAGGCAGTACATCCTTCTGTAGAAAATACTCCTGAAGCATTATGATTCCCCCGACACAATAAATAGGTGGCTCTTGCTCATGGCATGATGTAAAACCACAAATTGACTGTTGATCAGTCTCTGAGAATTGCTCACGTTATTTTTTTTACAAAACCAGGGCCATTGTGCCCAATAATGGAAAAATGTGGTAATGCCTATTCACCAATGGGGGCAGAGATATGTACAAAAATTGGCAAATACATTCCTCTCGATTTAAAACTAAATAAAATGTATTACACTGTGTATTTTCTTTTAGTGCAGGTTATGGCACACATACTGTTATGTCTCAATGTTTTTTTTTCTTTCTGGCTGCTCCAAAAAATTGTTTTGAGCCCTAAAAGTGACCTGTTGGAATCGATATGGCAAAAAGGAATATGCTAAGCAGATGATATTGGGTTTTTAGGGTAATGAAAAAGATACACGTCCACATCAATTTCTGCGGAAAGGTGCTTTGAACCTTTTTCCTTATGGAATTCAAATCCAAAATGCACATATAATAGTGTGCGTTTAAATAGCGCTACATACTGTACATTTGGCATGATGTAAAACACTGTAATTTATATTTTAGAGATTTATTACAATGTTTTAGGTCATGATAATATATATTATGATGTTAAACATTGCGATGAATAGCTTTTAAATGTGTGTAGATATCTATACATTTGACTATTTCTTTCACTGTCTCTGGATTTTTATGACCTATCTCCATGGACAATGCATTTTTACAATTGTAATACACAATTTACTTGCTAAATAGATATAGAAATCCAGCCATTTGTCCAACACATCAATGTGTAACACAACAACAATGGTATTCCATGAATAGTATTACTGTATCTTAATCACATCTGAAGCAGTACATCAAGAGAGTACTGCAGAGACCCTTTGATGTGAGATTTGTTCTGCCTGAAGCATCATTACACACTCTTAGACAGCCACACACATTGGAATGTGGATCTCAAATATATATCTTTATCTGCTTCAGCCAAATGGTCACCTCATAAAATGTATCTTCTGCTTAAGCCGCCGCCCTGTGGTGATATTTTTGGCTTGCTGTAGATTCAGCGGTGAAAAACAGAAAAATTGTGATGTATTTTATTGATCGCTGTTGCTACAGTAAGTGCAGGCAACGATCAAATACCAAAGGCCAGCACAAGCAGCACTATTGAATGAACACGTTACAAATCCGGAAGCAATAAGTGAAATACCAAGATGAAGTAAGTATATATACTTTAAAAGTTGAATATAACAAAGAGGCAAAAGCAACTGCAAATGTAAAGCCATGGAGTATACATCAAAATTATATTTCGGTGTACGTACTTCTGAATGCTGAACCTATGATGCTAATTTTAGATGCTAATCTCTACCTGATATTGCTCTTCGTCACGTGATTGTAACAGTATTTACGTGGGTAAAGACTACTTGTATACAACTAGTTTACATCACAAAACAGGTCATCGAAATACTTTACTGTTATGCTTTTTGTTATATGGGAATGAGGAACTGCGTAGTAAATTCTGTAAATGAATCATATGTATTTATATGAACTTCTTTCACACCGTACGCAGCCAACCATGCTCAGAAGTTAGAATTATGCATGCGTATTATTATGCATGTGTAGCGACCAATTAGAAGGGGATAAAATAAGTATAACCCGTAAAACAAAGTTTTTCACTCTAAATCCTTTATATGCGTGGCGGCTAGAGTCCTCTCGTCCTCTGGCTTGAGATGGCTGCCACCTATGGGTCAGATGATTGTCTGCCAGTATTAAGCAATTGGTAATTAAATATTTAATTTGTTTTCCCTAAACAGTGTAAAATTTTGGAAAAAATTTTCACGAACATTAATTGTCTCGCACAACGAGTCTGTGTGCAAAATGTCAGCTCGATTGGATCACGGGAAGTGGGTTAAAAAACGACCGAAAGGTTTGCACGGTCGTAAGCAAGCAAGCACGCAAGCAAGCAAGCGAACTTAATATAAAGGATTTAAAAACAAGTATTCTAGGAAATGCGTGCAGAGTAGGGAGATAAGGTAGGGCTAAGGGGACAAATGTTGCAAGAAGTATATGACAGGGAGGAGAAACCTGGCAACAACAACATGAGGGGGAAAGGAAAGAGTGTTAAGTAAGAGAGGTATAAGAGGGGTTTGGAGGGGAGTTGGGGAAGGACAAAGTGGACAAAAGAATCGGGGATGCAGCAGAGATGGAAAATGTAGAGCGAGACGTGGGGAATAGAATAGAGGGATTATTTGGTCACCCTCAACGACAAAGACTAAGGTCCCCCATATAGCCTTCACAGACTGTTGGGGCAAGTGCTGTTAGCGAGGGGTGGGTGGCCACCACCACGCCCGGCCGCCTTTGTCTCCCCGGTGGTGATGTTTACATACTGCACCAGGTTGCTCATTTTGAGGCTGAGCCGACCTAGGGGAGGCCCAGGACCGGTTCAAATAATCGTCACTGAGTGTTGGCCGTGAGCGGGAATCGACTCGAGTCGCTGGTTAGTAGCGCAGTGCGCTAACACTGTACTACGCTACCCACTCACACGTACCACAGGACTAGCATTCAAGTTCAAGTTCATTGATTAGGTGTAGCCCTGTGAACCATTCGGCTCTTGAATCGGGTGCAACCGCAACAAACAAAAAACAAAAACATGAACAAAAAAACATCTTAAAGTGAATATGTGACTGAGTGCAAACAGAAAATCCAAGAAAAGACGGCAAAATATTGCAGAAAAAAACACCGTACACCAACGCTGTGTGCAAAAATCCAGTGGTATGCAAGTCAAACAACCAACAACAACCACAAGACAACTTAGGCATTGTTGTTGTTGTTTTATTCAAGTGTTAATGCTACAAGATGAAATATACGTGAATCCGTTCTATACAACAAGCTCCCCCGCCTGGTTGTAACACACACTTTATTTTTAGAATCGTGGTTTGAATCCTGGCTGTAACAAAAATTACTGCCCAGGTGTGTGAATGTCAAGAAGGTCAGGCGAGGTCGGAGTGTGGCTGGGTCTGGGGGTTTGGGGAGTTGGGGGGGGGGTCCCTGGAAATTATTCCATGAAGATAAAAGCCCCGGCAATTAGTCACGCACTGCACTTGTGCTTTGCAACGCAAGGCGGTGCACCCCACCACAGATACATTAGGCATACAAGCAGTGCTGCAGTCATTTATCATTCTACTCCATCTGCAATGCTGTCGATGATCTCTGATATTGCAAATAATCAGATGTTGTGGATTAAAGGAGTTGTCTTTCTCTCCAAGTAATTGTAGCTTTCAAATTGCTGATCCGCGTGATGTGATCTCTGCCATTCATTACGGATAATATGGACGAGAGCTCCACTCTCCATGCAAATACCTACAATAATCACCCAGGAATGTCTGTCCTTAACGCTCGTGACGTCACTCCACATCGACCAGCCCCCCTCATTAATAATCATGAGCAGGTGACATCACTCCACATCGAACAGCCCCCCTCATTAATAATCATGAGCAGGTGACGTCACTCCACATCGACCAGCCCCCTTCATTAATAATCATTGTCAGGTCACGTCCTCCAAATGGACCCCCCCCCCATTCATAATAATAATCAGCGGCTGACGTCACTCCACATGGGGGGCCGAGGCGCCTCCTCCCCCCCTCCTCGGCGTCAACTCACAACCCTCACTACAAAGGTAGAACCCGCACGTCACGTGGTCTCCGTAACGCTGTTGAGACATAGAAGTAAAAGAGACGTCTTGATGAACAAGGGATTAAAACATTTAAATTGAATAGGTCTGTGTCACCGCGCCCTTACAAATTGCACACGCATTCATGCAATGAATATATCACGTCGTGGTCTGCTTTTCGCTTGCAAGTTTCAGATTTACTGAAATACACCCGTCATTGGACGGGCAAAAAAGCTCGTATATCCAGAGCCATTGGTATAAATAAAGATGATGATTTTTGTTTGTTTTCAGTTCTTAAGAGGATAATACCCCAGTAAGTTTATGGCATGGAAAATAAAGGTTTTTATGGGACATGTTTTAATTGATTTAATTGAATACAGCACGTATTGTGTTCTGTAATTCCAGTTGTGGTGTGACGTTAAATTAATTCCACTGTTTGCTGTTATTGAGAATACTGTAATGTGCTGTGGTTGCAGTGCTATTTATACGGTCTGTCGACTCTGCAACAGATGGTCAAAGAACTTCGTGCTGCTCAATCCACAGTAACCTTTTGTTACACCATGTGTGTGTGTGGCCGTATCTGCATTCTCTAAAATGACGTAGGCAGCGGTTGGTCAGCCCACTGAGTACTTGACGAGAAAATAATTTTTGGTGTGTCACGTAATTATGACAATTATATGACGGACAAGCTACATAAGCATATCACAGTGGTGTGAATGCATTAAGGTAATAATACATTGATCACAATTAACATTGATCGTGTTATTAGAATATGATCTGTTACGTGTTTTTAATGGTCTGAGTTTGATTTTCGTTATACCTATTATTGTAATGAATCTGGGGGCACTTGAGTTATTTGGGGCCCTACGCTCTTGCTTTGCAGTGGCAGCACTGGGCAAAATCAAAGAAAGGAAAGCACTTTAAATTACATATACTAGAAGTTTAAACAAGAACATTGTTTTCCATTCAATGGAATTGCGAGTACATCACAAATACATTTGTACGAATAAAATTCACAGAACTGCACAGTGTTGTTGAAAAAAAACGTGTTCGAGAGCTGGCATGCAGTTATTGTACCATTCATATCAGATGGCCTTGAAATGTAAGTCTCAGCGAAACAGGATTCCATTCCTAACATTCAACTGTTGAAACGGTTTTTTGAAACTTTGACGTAAAACACGCGAATACAATCTTGCAAGCTGAAACTATGTTAGATGATTGCATGCAACTTTTTTTTCTACGAAACTTGTCAATCCACTGCTGGATGAAAGGCTCCCCACACCAGCGTGGGTTTAAAAAGGTGGCGGGTAGTGGGGAGGGCACAAGTTACGATATCACTCACCACTGTTTAAGCAATGGCTAGGAATCAAACTCAGGTTGTATAACATTGGAAGTGCTCAATCTACGTGCACCATACTGGAATGTTGAACGTGTCATTTTTTAAAACATGTTTTGTTACAAAAATCATATTAATTGTGATATGACCAACACGTCAACAGGAAGTGTAGGCTCTGGTTGAAGTGGCCATGGTTTCACAAAGTAAGAATTCGCATATTTGTGAGAATTTGAGTAAGATATGAAATAGGTAGAAAATAAGACTTATTCACAGCAACAGTTGGCCGAATTGCTCGTACAGCATTGAAGGAATGCGGCCGAAAATAAGCATTCCCAGAAGACAACGTGGTCAATAAGGTAAAAAAAACTACTTTTATTTATTTTACGTGGAGAGATTATATGGGACAGGGAATTGTCAACGTATGTATGATTTTATTAGATCAAAGTAGCTGAGGATAAATTATTTAACAATTGCCTTTGTACTCAGTGCCAATTGGAAAATACAGTGACCATAAACATTGAGTGCAGACCTTGTTGTAGTTTTTCCATTTACATCTCAATAGGGATGTAAATGCACTGCTAGAAGAGGGCCTTCGCAAGCCATGCAGGTCATGGGGGTTATTTTACTTCACCACTCTGGTTCGTGTGAATTGATGATAGTGGGGAGTGTAGTCATGGGGACAGAGTACAGCAATGAATGTTGCTGCACCGCTTTCTCTGCTGCCCACCATGCAGCCTAACAGCCTATGATAATCTGATGTGTGTATGAAGGTCACCCATCTAAGCAATATCCAGATTTAAGCCCGCTTAATTACCTTCAAAGAGCTTATGAAATCGGGGAATATTAGGTGATTTGGTCATAGGCAGTACAATACTCTATATAGGCACGTAAAAAGAGGATTATATTCTAGATTTGAAGCTTTCGTGACTGCAAGGATTCATATTCTTAGGTTTTTTCGGTAAAGTCATGTAGGCTTGTGTTGCCTCCGAAACGTCGTGATTTTTATTTTATTTTTATTTAACTTTTATTAATTAAAAAAAATTACCTACATGACTTTACCGAAAAAAACCTAAGAATAAGAGGATTCTATGTAAAACTGCATTGTGGTAAATTGCGAAACCTAAATGTTCAGGACCTCTGCTCTTCAGTACAATACATTGAGAATGAGTTATGACCTAACTTAAGGGTAGGTTCTTATAGTTTCTTATTGACGTCCGGGTAACGTGAGACATGTCCGAAAGTGTCTTATTTCGGACGAGACATCGTGTTGTGTACTGCAGGTCACGTGATTTTGATGGTGTGATTATGCTAAACATGGAGTCAATACAGTAGTTAATACTGGTAGGAACCTCCTGGTTACACCAGCCCACAGGGGATTATTGTGTCCGTCCGTCGTGCAGGGAGGGGCTGGGTGGGGAGGGTGGGGCTGGGTGGGGAGGGTGGGACTGGGTGGGGGGTGGGAGGGTTGGGCTGGGGCTGGGCTGGGGTTGGGAAGGGCTGGTCACCCCGTGGTGCCCTTATAAAACTCAACGTTTAACCTACTCACGCCGGCTTGTGCCAGCCCTCACAGTCCGGCATATTTGCGGAATACACCACGCCGCCATTGACCCTGGCCATTGACAGCAACCCAACGTTCCTACCAGCTCCCTCCACAGGAATGTGTTCCAATTTAGGAGTTTCAGGAGAGACCAAATGTGTCTGTAAGACTGTAATGGAAGATTTAAAAAAATGTTATTGCTTGGGCTTCAGATGCACAGCACTATAGAGCTGTGAATGCCAGGCATAGCTGGAATATATTTCATTTGATTTGTAACACCAACTGGTGTAGCAGTATAAGTGAGAAAAAAAACTCTAAGATCTCTAATGTTTGAATTCTCTATGATGTTCGGCATAAAATCCAGGTCATGCTAAAAATATAGACACTAAGATGAATTGTAATAAATACGTCTGTTCGAAAGGAGTAGCAGCATAAGTGAAAAAAATGCTAGGGCTCTATTGTTTGAATTATCTTTATTATTGTTGGCATAAATTGCAGGTCATACTACAAATGTAGACACTAAGATGAATTAGAATAAATATCTCTGTTCAAAAAGGCATCGAAATCGACGGTCATCTTGGAAAAAGAACGGACGTATTTTATTTATTTTTGGTGACGAGCGCGTTTGTCTTATTAAGAGACCCACTACGAAACTGCGTGCCGATTTGGTAATTGTCTCGCCATGTGAACACTTACTACGTTATCTGCTCCACTAAAACGAAGTGGACATTGGCAGCACCCTTAATTAGGTGGGTGATGGAGTGAGTAGCAGGCAAGGGAAGGCACGAAGCGGTCTCCTCGTGTGCTGTAAATTTTCTGCTGTGGATGGTGTGTTGAATTACAGGACCATAAGAGATGGAAAAGGCTTTATGGAGACCTTAAATCCGACTGATGACGGCTGTGTATGGCTGCTCCTGGTGATGATGATACAAGCAGAGGACAGCCTTGTCAATATTTGTGCTACTTGTCAGCTTTATAGTTTTTCTGGAGCACTAGCATTTAATGCACTCACGTATTGCCAGCTATTAATATTGACCTTCTGTATGTACCGTGGTGCAGTAGTGACGCACATTGGACGATTTGGGGGTCCCACGTAGTTGTGAGTCATTCGCAACACGTCGCTGAGACCTAAGTGACATTTAGATTGTTGACACCAGTTTTGTTTACAGTATTTTTAATGTTTTTCTGCATGTTATATACGACATCACGTGCTTTTTTACACTTTAGTTATGTGCAGTATTATATCTAGCAGGTTTCTTCACATTTTGTATTGTTAATCTCGGTATTACGGTAAGAGAAAACACCCTAAAATATATAATACTGTACACTACAGTATAGTGGTGTTTTAGAATAACACTTTTGTAATCGTCTCAGCTGCCGAATCAATATTTTTCATGAGGAATCAATAAGTATGTCTGTGATGTTTAAAAAATATAATTTTTACAAACTAGATCAATGAAATGTACCGCTAGAAATGTTACGTGAATTACTTTGTTAAAGAAAAGCATGCTTTTTTATGCCCGGCACATCCTCCCTTGGCGATGACACCAGAGTGTCATCGCCTTAAACTACTTAATCAATACGGTGCCGTGGAAAAGTAATACTATCATACAAATGACAATATATGAGAAAACAAGTTTGGCTGGCTGGCTGGCTGGCTGGTGCGCGGACGGCAAAGTGCGCGGCGGTGACAAGGAGTCCACACGAGTCGCCCTGGTCATAAAACGCAATTGTTCCAGTGACTGTCAAAAACAAAAAGACAAATATCCCCCGTATAGCCTTAACAGACTGTTGAGGCAAGTGCTGTTAGCGAGCACCTATGAAGACCAAAACAGCACACGAGGGGGTGGGTGGCCAGCACTACGCCCGGCCGCCTTTGTCTCCCCAGTTTTTACGCACCACACCAAGTACTAATTTGAGGCTGAGTCGACCTAGGGGAGGCCCAGGACCGGTCAGA
Source organism: Callorhinchus milii (assembly GCF_018977255.1). Lineage (NCBI taxonomy): Eukaryota > Metazoa > Chordata > Chondrichthyes > Chimaeriformes > Callorhinchidae > Callorhinchus > Callorhinchus milii. Next base: position 28,800 of record NW_024705005.1, read on the forward strand.
TAATCGTCACCGATGTTGGCCAGTGAGCGGGAATCGAACTCGGGTCGCCGAATTTGGACGATTTTTTACCCCCCCCCCCCTCGTCACACGGCGTCACAAAAAGTCATACCCCCCCTCAAATATGACGTCACAAAGCTCTGCCCCCCCCCCCAAAAAAAACATGCTTCAAATCGCTTTAAACTATTGTCATTGTAGTGCGTATTTAATATGCCGCTGCACTCTGATGTTGTAGGAGAAAACATTTATTAAAAAGTCTATTTAATTAAGTAAAACGTGTTGTCTATATTTATTTAAAGTTGCGCATTTTGATGTTACGTCACATTTCTCACCCCCCCCCCCCTCGTCACACATCGTCACAAATGTCTGACCCCCCCCCTAGATGCGTGACGTCATTTATGGACGGCCCCCTATATAATTTTTCGTGCCTTCGTTACCGCTGTGTTATTTCGTTCATTGTTTATAGTGGGTATTTATGGTCCCCCTTTTCTCCCCACCTAACCTCAGCTTGACCCGCACCGCTTTGGCATCGTTTTAACAAACACAAAAACACTATGGGAACCTCATTTGCTAGTAAAATATGATAATTGGTTGTTTACCCTTCTATCTGGCAACAAAACCAAAGAATAAAACTGACACCTTTTTACAAGGAGTCATGTTTGCATAGACCGCAATACCTGCAGTCATAATACAAACAAAATAACATAACTCTGATAATGTGCACTGTCCTTGAAGTTGAGTGTGGACCAATCAACTTCAAGGACAGTGCACATTATCAGAGTTATGTTCTTTTGTTTGTATTATGACTGCAGTATTGCGGTCTATGCAAACATGACTCCTTGTAAAAAGGTTTTGTTGCCAGATAGAAGGGTAAACAACCAATTATCAAACACAAACACGTTCTGGCTGGGTGGCTTGGAGAGACGGACGGTCACGTGGACGTGCTGGCCTGCTCGTTGTCACGAGACCAAAATAAAGCGAAACTCCCGAGTATACGTGGGCGGATTGTCCGGGTTGCAATCCACCCAACACGCTCATTTGTGTCTTTCGACCCTTGTACCCCCTCGAGTCTCAATTAGGAGCAATCTCACCCATGACGGCCGGTGACTCAGCGCCTACGGCAAACGCCCCTCCAAAAAACATCAACAAACCCGAAAGTGAGAAACGATGGAAACGCATGCCACCGTCTGCGTCTTCACGCCCATTCTGCATAGGTCAACAGTATGTTAGGGCCCAATGTACACATGCCGTCTACGTGCACATCACCGGCTGTGATCAGAGATATGGGCACTCACAAATTAAAGGGAACACTCGTCACAGAGGACGCAAGCATTGAGAGACGCGTGCTTGGAGTCGCACCGAGAGAAAAGGGAATAGAGTGCATAGATGAAAGAGCTCATGCAGGTCAAGGACATAATGTTAACTTTTGATTTAAAGCTTTCGTGAGTGCAGGGATTCATATTCTTGGTTCTTTCGGTAAAGTCACGTAGAAGGGAAATAATAAAATAATACAAATATAAGACAATACAAAATTTCGATTTAAAGCTTTCGTGACTGCAGGGATTCATCTCCTTGGTTCTTTCGGTAAAGTCACGTAGAAGGGAAGTAATCAAATAATAAAAAAAACATAATAAAATAAAATAATTATCTTTATTATATTTTATTTTTATTATTTTATTACTTCCCTTCTAAGTGACTTTACCGAAAGAACCAAGAAGAATAAAACATTCTCACGACGTTTCGACTGCAACACAAGCAATCATCATCAGGTGTGAAATCCCTTCTACGTGACTCTACCGAAAGAACCAAGAATATAATGTTAACTGTTACGAAAAGCAATTGGGCCCGGGCAGGATGCTTCACTCGAAGGCATTCACTCATTTTCAGAAGGCGGCCGCTTTCGCCAATACGAAATCTTCAGTACGAGAGGGGCGACACACGTTTGAAAGCATTGGGGGATTTGACAGCAGCACGATGATGATGTGGGGGGGGGGGGGGTGTGTTCACTTGTCTATTGTGGGGGCCGTACATCAGGGGCCGCACTAAAGGCCACCGGGGGCCGCCAGTGGCACACGGGCCTTGCAACAGAGGTCGCAACCGGGTACCCGATACCCGTACCCTACCCGATACCCGGGTACCCGTACCCGGCCGGGTACGGGTACGGGTAGCCGTTTGCGACCCTGGTGCGGCCGGGTACGGGTACGGGTAGGCCGTGAGTCACTGGTGAGTAACCGTTTGTCACTCATTTCGGGTAGGGTACGGGTAGGGAACGGGTACCCGTACCCATTTGCGACCCTGGTGCGGCCGGGTACTGGTACGGGTAAGGAATCAAAACCCGTTTGCGACCTCTGCCTTGCAATGAAGAACACCGTTCTCAGGGATGATGGCAAGTGGTAAAGATTAATGTTAAAAAACAAAGAGGACGTTCAGCAAGGAGATAGAGCGATGAGATCAGCTGGTATGCAGAAGCTAAATCAAACATTTGCTTGTGAAATGCCGATAGCTTGGGAGGTCTTCATCCGGCGGTGGATAGAGCATGGCTAATTATGATGATGATGATGCCTAGCCTTGACTGTACGTCATTTGTGCTAAATGCCAGCGAAGCAGCTATTCTCGAACATCGTTAGAATTTACACCACTAATGACAGATTCTGGAAATTGAAGTGCTTGCGATGCTGTGCTGCATAATGACGCGTCGGGGCGGGGAGCAGTGTGACGTCACTCACACGTCACTGAGCAAAATGCTCTTAACTCAGCACACCCAAGTTTTAAATTTAAAACTCATTTCTTTAGAACTACTTTTTGTGTTTAGTTCGTTGGCCTTCCCCCACCCCCTGCACCTCCGATTATCACGGTCGGCTCCATACATTCAATTTCATTTACTGTATTTCAATGCATTTATAACTTTAAAAATCGATCACATCTCTTTTTTTATGAATACAGTAGATGTTCATTGCATTGTGAATTACGTTAACATTTCGCAGTATTGGCAACACGTATTGGATTGAGAATAGTAAGTGTAATTATATTTTCAGCATACCACCTTTAGAATATGAATAATAATAACAGTCCCGCTTGAGTATCAAGGTTTGTCATGAAGGAGCCAGCATGCCTGCCTGGCACGTGTGCTCGTTCGAATGTACATTTACTCATTGCAAGTGTTGTCAGAGGTTGCTCATACTTGGTTGCTGTCTGGGAATGATGGAGACGCCAACACCTGCGCCTTCCTCTACCAATAGGGGATTTCCAATCAGCCCCAATGGTAGAGATCAATAACCACTATTCAATTAGAATTTACGAAGTATTTTTTGTACTGCATGAATGTATGCAGGTAGATAGTTGTAGATTTTTTTTTACGTTTCAGATTATATTGTTGTGATTAAGGTTGTTTTTATTTCAAGCATATGTAACTTGTGATGTTTAATGTGGTCTAATGTCGCTATGTTTGATTTTGACATACGTTTGATTTACGCCAATATATTTAATACACTTAAATATATCCTCAATTGCCGACAAGTTAATAGATCGTCCATAATTGACAATATATTGAATACTTTTAAATATATTTTCAAAAATACAGTAATGAAACACAGCAACCATTAGCATGTGCTTGCTGTCTGTGGTCTGTGCCCGCCAGACTGCTATGCAACCAGAAAATACATAACTGCGTGTTTTATATACTGTCGATTGACAAGTCACAATCAGTTTAAAATCCACAAAATATTTAAACGCAGTATATTTATGCGAGGTTTAATACTTGATTTGATAGTTTAATTTGGATAATTGATGCATTAAGTACGTTTTTAAAATGTCAATAATATAATTGAGGGAATATTCAATACATTCATTAAATAGTCGGAAATCAAACGTTTATCAATAATAAAAATTAGCTACAAATATCATGCCATAGAATTGGGCTTTCTGGGGAAATAAATGGCTGAATTACGACATCTTTTTTCCACTCACTCATACTTCGTCTTCATTTGACCATACCAAATTATCATGGTCTGAATGACTAACATTACATCTCACTGCATCGTTAATATCATTATTTTCCACGATCGCTGTGCATTACCAACTACATCATTCCATTCTGTCGTCGTTTTGTAAGCTATGCCAAGCAGCTTGTGTGAAGGAGCTCTGTAAATATAAAGAAGATTAAATGCCATGGGGTCAATCCATACTCTTGGTGTGTAAAGATGTTTTTGCATTACCGGTAACCGTGTGTAAAAACCGGTTACCGTTACACATTATGAATGCCAAACGTATAGTGGCGACCAGAGGTTGCTGAATATCTATTCCATCTCCGGGCGCGGCAGTTTAAAGAATGGCCAAGTTTATTAAATCTGTCCAGCCAGTAATATCTTAGGGGTACACCACAGTCGAGCAAAATGTCGCGGTAAGGTGGGGGGGGGGGTAAAGTGTGAATACGGCCAACTCTTTAAACTCTCTGTTCAGCATGGAAGAGTAGGCCAAATACACTCTGGAGCTCACTGGAGCGGAGGCCCTTTCGCCAGCAGGGGCGTGAGTGAGCAATTCCGGGAGCCAGTCGCCTTTTGTCATTGATTTCGCGACTGTGATGGTTTTCTGGGAAAGGACGTCAGCACAATAACTGTTGTTTACCACAAAAGTAGTATTGCATATCTATTTGAGTGTATGAACATATAGAAGTGAACCCTCTAGAATCGGTGTCTTGTGATTCCCAATTAACTAACGCTTTTTTTCTCCCATTGCATATTAATTTCGGTTTAAATAAACGTTATTTTGGAAATATTAAGTTTTAGAGGATTAAATGTGGGGGGGGGGGGGGGTCACAATACATCCGGACCGCCCTGTACAATGCAGTGTTGTTTGTACAATATTCGAGTTAATAGGTCAGATGCAGTTTAAAGCGGATGACATTTAGAAACAGTGCGTATATCGAAAGGTCAATCTGTGGAAATTATATTGTTAAAAACAAAACAATAATCCATCGACTGCTCCGGAAAGCATGCGCCCTTCGTCAGATAACATAAACGAGAATCTAAAATCCAACAAAATCGATCCATTCGTACCGTTACGCGCAATAATCGATTCTAATGTGTTCGACAAACACGCGGATCGATTAAAACACCCCGAGCGTGACGTCATTACCGAAAGCAACCCGAAAGTGGGGGACAGAGAGAGGTGGGGGCAGGGGGGGTGCGGGGGGGGGAACCCGCACGGAAGTAGGCGTGGCCTGACACTCGAAAGCATCAAACAGCCAATAGAAAAGCCGCATAATATGAGGGATCGCAGGGGGGGAGGAGTCGGCGTTTGACCAATCAGCGGACGTTCCGGATTTCTTTTGACGGCGACCAATCAGAGAGCGGCGTCTTCTTCGTGCATCGTCCGCATTGTCCACGCGCCCGCTCTGTCGCCCACCCGCACTCGCGTTGATGTTGCCGAGGGGTGGACGTGCGGTTGACTATCGTAGTAAGGGGTTTTTGTTTTAGTTTTAATATTAAGTCGAAGGTGTGTGTGTGGGTGCAAGTCGTATTTCGTAATTGTTGAGTTAAATCGCTGGTTGTGTTTTTGTTCGACATGAGTTTGGACCCGTCAGGAGGCGTACGCGGTGCTGGGCCTACCCAATGGTGAGTTGTGATCGCGTGTACACGAGAAACGACACAACGCTATTTGTTTTAACACGTACGAGGGCTTCGTGACCAATTTAAACCATAGTTAAGGTCGTTTTGGCGTTTGTTTGGGTGAGATCGCGTAGCTATAAACGTGTCGTTTAACCCGCCAACCAACACAGCCAACGAGTAAAGAGTTTGTGTCACGTAAGCGTGGCAATTAGTGACTACTTGAGCACACCCGGTGTGTAAACGTGTACAATTCGAGTGCTCCGCGACGACGTTTCTCTGGCGCTTGTGTCCACACATTGCACGGCATGGTTTGCGTGCCGTGCACACGTGCGGGTGTACACGTGTTCTAGGCCAAACAATTCAAAACGAATAAATTAATCGGTGTAGTTATAGATTTGAAGCTTTCGTGACTGCAAGGAATCCTATTCTTAGGTTTTTTCGGTAAAGTCACGTAGGTAAAACATCAAAATTAATGAAAATAAAATAAACAAAAAATCACGACGTTTCGGAGGCAACACATGATGACGGAGACTTGTGTTGCCTCCGAAACGTCGTGATTTTTTGTTTTATTTTATTTTCATTACTTTGATGTTTTACCTACGTGACTTTACCGAAAAAACCTAAGAATATAATCGGTATAGATTTTTGGGTTACGCCACCTATGTAATGATCTGCCCAAATATGTATTCACGCGATGTATTATTCGATAGTTTAGCTGCAATTAATTTACACGTAAGCCACTTTGTTGGGCTATTATTTGTGGCCAGATCGCTTCCGAAAAATAGCTAAAAGCTCTGTTAGCTTTGCCTGGGTAAGATACAAAAAAAATGTTATTTTTATATATAGTTTAAAGTGCTTTGCTTACATTTCCTGTACAATACTTTGCACTCTTATCGTGTTTGTGTGGTGTTTCTTGTTGCGTTCTGAACCCGCACCTACGGGACATCTTTGAAAAAATATCTTCATAGCTCATCGGATTCCTCCAGTATATAAATATTCTGATTGTGTACGTTAACTTCTTTCGCACCGTACGTAGTCAAGCATGCTTGTCAGACATGGCCAAAGAAAATTACATTACACTTTACAATCTTAACTTGTTTGGCAATAACGGTGGGGAGGGTCATAACATCAGAAAAGTTACCAGATCATTGTGACCTAACCCAAACATGTATTATGATGATTAATAACATGTTCTCGCGAAAAACTTGACGTAGAGTATATATTAACACAGCAATCTCAATGTGTATACAAATACACTTGACATAAGCACACGTGCTTGTTTAAAACCATACAACTCGTAGGCATTGAAGACGCCGGTTTTAAACCATGCCACATACACTAAGACAACGCATTGTTGGGCATTTTCGGTGCACTGTGTCAATACATGTCACTGTTAACCGGCACTAGGACAACCCATTTGGCAATCCACTGCTGGATGATATGATTACCCCCCCCATGTTTATTTGTCTATGATTCATCAGGTTTGGAGATTGCAGCTTGTTTACCTAAGACACTATCCAGGCTCAGCTCCGCTGACATTCCGATATTTGGGAAATCGACTATTTGGTCATCGGCCACTGAGAAACGAGGCCACTTTAGTAATCTAATGTATACATTCACAACATCACAACAATACATGGCCGTGTAAACTAATTGAAGAGTCCCCATCACTGACCTACGCACTTGCTATAAAGGCACTAGGTAATGCCAAACACAGGATATATATGCCAGTTCAAAGAATACACTTTGATATTCACTAAGATTTTAAAAATACACAACGCTGTACTACAGTACGCAAACACCCTACACACGTAATACCGTACTCTAGAATATAAAATACCTTTTAAAGACAAATTGGAACGGTTACTGCAAGTTTGGGTAAATACTGTCGAATGTAAAAAAAAATGCTGTCAACTTTAAAACGCATACAAAGGGGGGAAATTGGTATAGAGTTATAGGAAGTATTGTATATGATTGGTGAAACATTCGTGTATGTATAGTGTACATACTGTATACGTATTACGTATGGTTGTGTGTGTGTACCACAAAGTCCTGGGGGTGAATTCCTGAGCCACTCATGTTTTCGAGCGAGTTGGTTATCACTTGGCAACTTGCTGTTATTCTACTTTATTTGTTTAATAAATACAGACAGACACACGCTTCACTTGAATAAGCGACTGCAATATCTCATTCGACTCTTGCCATCATCGTGATCATAATGCCGTTTTTCAAATGGTTGCCTCAATCTGGCTTGGGTTTCCTACAGTATACATACAATTGGTACCTTGCACACATCATTGATATGCGGTGCATTTTCTGGAAGACTGCTGTTTTTTCCAGCATTTTTCTGTTTGCGCATAGTCACTTTAATGTTTCTTGTTTTTTGCTTGTTGCGGTTGCACCCGATTCAAGAACCGAATTGCTCAGGGCTATACCTAATAAATGAAACTGAAAGTATTATTGGGATGAACAAAACAAGAAACTTGTGACTGGTAACTAGCAGCAGTGAGAGGCTTTGCATGAATCAATGCTGCCGAATTGCCGACGTATCTTGTGCTACGGAGTCCCAGCTTGACGCAAAATTATATATACTACGCGTTTCAATTTCGACGTTATTTTGATCATTATATTCTTAATAATGATGCGAATACTTATTGACCTTTTAAATGGAGATTCATTAGAAGATTTTAGCTGCGAAAGTTGGTATAAGCGTAATTGATTTTGAACAGTTGATGTCCCGGAGAATGCAATGCATGATATTGTTTTTAATGAAAAGAATGGGTTTGATTAACACTACTGTTGTTAATATGTACTTTATGCTGTTGTTTACTCATCTTGCATGGTACAGTGAAGGCGTCATATTCTTAGGTGTTTTCGGTAAAGTCACGTAGGTAAAACATCAAAATTAATAAAAATTATAAAATAAAATAAAGATCACGACGTTTCGGAGGCAACACCGAAACGTCGTGATCTTTATTTTATTTTATTATTTTTATTAATTTTGATGTTTTACCTACGTGACTTTACCGAAAACACCTAAGAATATGATTCTTGCAGTCACGAAAGCTTCAAGTCTAGAAACAGTGAAGGCGTTTATAAAAAATTATTGTTTTATGTATTTTTACCATCGTTAATGGACTGAACGGCATCACTTTAAGCACAGTGTTAACAGCTGGTCATAACGTTTAGGTTGGTAAAGCGTTATTGTTGGCCACGTATTTAATGGAAACTTGTTTTTATTTACAGGAGCACCTGAAGCAGAAATTAAATGTGCATACAAGAAGCTTGCTCTGGAATGGCATCCAGATAAGAATAATCACAACAGTGAAGCTGCTACCATTGTGAGTGGCAAGGAGTGTTTGGTATATTTTATTTTAATGTGGTGGCACATATGCTCGTATTTTACATTTTATTATGATCACTCATGCCTGGTGAAATACAATTGATCAGCATTGTACTGTTTTTAAATATCAGCACAGTTGTAATATTTGTGCATTTTGAGCATTGTACATTGATACATGGGTTGTTCAAATACCACATCACGTATTAATGCACCAACAAGACCTGTTTACTGAGAGAACATTGATTTTGCACAGATCGCTATTCCCTGGGGTCCAAGTCCAGAAGCACGTAATGAATCTTGAAAATGATGTTAATCTGGGTAAAGAGAACACTTTTTGTAGTCAAATTTAATCGAGGAGTTGAGACAACTACGCATCCTTAAGTAAGGCGTGATCAAGGCTAATATTAATAACATTGAGAGCCTAAATATACTTGCCTCCACACAAACCGGCTGAAGTACACAGCTGAAAGTTATGCCAGCCGTGTTGCATGGATGACCATGCCGGCCATGTTGCATGGGGTTTTCTTGGCAGCTGATTGGCTGGTGCAGTTGGTGTGTGTTGTCATAATCCCGGGGAAACCACTCCACTGCCTTACAGCATTGCAATTGGCCGAGTACTTCAACATTTTATTAGAATTTTAATCCGTTTTCTTTACGTGAGAGCTGTCGGATGTTGTTACAATCACAGGCTGCCAAGCCCATGACACACTTGACAGGCTTTCCGTTGTTTCAATCCCCCAATTTGTGAAGTATATTACTTTCTAGCTGAAGACAACGTGAAATAATAATGCACATCGCTTCGTCGAGGGTTTCAGCTCTGTCATAACTTGAATTTCCTTTTGTACAATGCAGAAATTTCAGCAAGTTACGGGAGCATACCAACTTCTTACTGCAGAGAAAAATGAGGCTCACATGAGCTTGGTAAGCCACCAATAAAATGAATATAAATGTGTAATGCACGCTTATACTACAATATCATATTTTTTAAATGTGTTGTGGTTGATCAGTCCATTTTATTGTCTCGTTTCATTTTGTACCTTTTTCAGGATGAAATGCTGGATTTATTCAACATGATGTTTTGGTGCCGGGGGTGGATTCCCATTTTATCGTCCGCGTTTGGTGAGTGAACAAAAAACAAAATAATGTACACTACCAGGTGAATAATGATTATGTTTTTCTCTTAATAATCTAATGACCCTACATGCGAAGCATCTTTTGATAAATTGATGTTCTGTGCCAAGGGCCAGATGAACCTCTGATAAAATAAACATTTCATCCTCCTTAAAATGTTAAGAACAATACATACTAATGTATACATTTTATGATAAAACTATGTTATTGTTATTTCATAAACTACATATATGGATATTTGAATAGACTATGTTTTGTTGTTTGTTACCAATTTTATTTTCTTAAGTAAGTCTTAGTGCAGTGGTAGGTTACCTGAATACAAAAAATTAACCCGTAAAAACAAAGTTTTTCACTATAAATCCTTTATATGCGTGGCGGCTAGAGTCCTCTCGTCCTCTGGCTTGAGATGGCTGCCACCTATGGGTCAGATGATTGCCTGCCACCATTAAGCAATTGGTAATTAAATATAATATTTTTTCCTAAAAGTGTAAATTTTGGGAAAAAAATTTCACGAATATAAATTGTCACGCACAACGAGTCTGTGTGCAAAATGTCAGCTCGATTGGATCACGGGAAGTGGGTTAAAAAACGACCAAAGATTTGCATGGTCGTAAGCGTGCAAGCAAGCAAGTGAACTTAATATAAAGGATTTAAAAAAAAAACAACAGGGATTTCATTGACAGTGGGTGCACAAGCACAGATTGAAAAAACCTCTTTTGAAAAAATATTCAAGTTTACAAACACTTGTGGTTTCTTTGTGGTTGTGTTTGAGTCCCATTCACACAGGAGGCATTTTGAAGTCTTAAGATGCATGAGATTTGCTGGAAGTTTGTAGAATGCTTTCCAGTGTACATAATGAAAAATATGTTTTCCCTCACTTTTAGATACATGTATGCTGTTTTAGGACCTTGTCACCTACAACCAGTGGCCAAATATTTTTGAGTTTGAACATTTGAATTCCATAGAATGAAGTCTTTCAAATGTAATGCCTGGTAACTTCTAGGCAGGATACTTCATATGAATTACATGCGAATCTCAACGGGTTGGCGTACCTGTGACTGTATACCACATGCTGTATTAATTTTGTCTCAACATTTTACCACCACCAATCCCACCTTTACAGTATTCATCAATGGAGATAGAGACGAGTTTTACTCATCGGATGACAGCGATATGGAATATCTGTTTAACCCAAGCAGGGGTTATCGTGAACCCAACGCCTATCCCGCCAGGCGGCCGTGACCTTACCATCGCACGCATGCCAGCAGCACCACCTCCACATCTCACATGGGCAAGACCACGTACAACACCATCACAGTCGAGGTACGTAGCTAACGTCGCAATATTTATGTTTTTTTTATGTGTGCGATAATGGTTTTGTAATGCATGATTAATAATATTTTCTGAAATCATTGCCTGCAATGGAGAAACTTCACAACATAATTGTATGAAGCCCTCTTATGTGATTTTCATCTAAACCTTGATTTGGTGTAAAACCATTTCGACGCAAACAATTTGTAGCTATGTGATTACTATGAAGGTGATTTTTTTTTTTGTGAAAATTGTCTGCTGTTTACTTACAGGAAGCAAATAAAAATGCAGCAGATCTTATACAGGAAGAGCAAAATGCTAAAAGAAGACCGAGAAACGTAAATCTAAAAAGCAGGTTTGTTTTGCAGAATTATCACGAACCATATACTCTTAGGTGTCCTTACTTTATGCAATGTAAAAGTGTGTTTATATCATTGCAAAGTTTGTTTTCAAAGGTCTGGCATGGTAACATCAAAACAACTGGATCTCCAGCCACTTAATTCAAACGCTTACCACCGTTGATTTAGGAGCAAAGCAACGTGTAAACCTCGCTTGCCGTGACAACAATGGATCTTTATTGAAGAACTTAATGAAATAATATACTCTTTCTTACTCGTATTTCTGTCGACTGCAAGGCGATAAGTGGATTTTATTAGTGGCTAAAAAGCCGACTTGGAATGGTTGTATTCTGACGTTTGTTAAGGCTCTATTTGCTTTGGGAAAGTTTTTTTGCTTTCCATCTTAAATTATGTGTACCTCCTGGTTCAATTTGGGTCCATGTTTAAAACTAATTGTCAAACCAGATAAGACCAATACATACATAAAACATTCTCTGCAAATAACTCCAACCTGAAATACAGTTGTGTTGGACAGAGTATATTTCCTTTGTCATCAGCTTTAATACATAGTAAATGTCGTCCACTATCTGAGTAAATAATAACAACACATGAGGACTTTTCTATACTCCATTATATATTTTACTTAACAAGTATTTATAACTCAACATTTTTTCCCGTAAATGGTGCATGTTATATTTTACAAATATGTATTAAATGTTATTCATAAAGGATATTTTTGATTCTACATAATTGTTTGGAAAAATAAATGTCATGCATTTACTGAAGTGTTGATGCTTTCTTTGATGTTTTTTGTTTAAGCTTTACTGTTTATATATAATTTAGCTGTAATTAAAACACAAGTGTTTGAAGCTTGCCTTGCCTTTTACAATTATATGAATGGGTGCTGTTATTTTTCATGTTAAAAATGATCTACTGTCCACAGAGGCGAAAGGAAAGAAAACAGCAAGAAAGAGTAGTTAAAGAACGCCATACAAATCCAGAAGATGATAAAGAGGTGTGTTTGTCTAATGTAATTACAGCTGATTGGAGTTGATATGATACGCAGTTTTTTTTCTCGATGTTGCCATTGGTGTCTTTAAATCCTTTATATTAAGTTCGCTTGCTTGCTTGCGTGCTTGCGTGCTTGCTTGCTTACGACCGTGCAAATCTTTCGGTCGTTTTTTAACCCACTTCCCGTGATCCAATCGAGCTGACATTTTGCACACAGACTCGTTGTGCGAGACAATTAATGTTCGTGAAAATTTTTTCCAAAATTTTACACTGTTTAGGGAAAACAAATTAAATATTTAATTACCAATTGTTTAATACTGCAGACAATCATCTGACCCATAGGTGGCAGCCATCTCAAGCCAGAGGACGAGAGGACTCTAGCCGCCACGCATATAAAGGATTTAGAGTGAAAACTTTGTTTTTACGGGTTATACTTATTACCACAATGTCCTGGGGTCAGTTTCCATACCGCCCCTAAGCACAGAAATCAGGTTAAGGCACAGGTGCCGAGAAATGTCACCGCTGCTGAAAGTGATTTATTGGATGCATTGTGATGTCTATTCATTTACTCCACTTAAATCTGATTAATTCAGAACTTCATGAAGCTACACAGTATATTATGGTTTAATACGTGTTTATAATGCCTATATAAGTGGTATTTGCAATGAACATAACCAATATACATACTAATAGTGTACTGTTCATGCAAGAGGCTTTTTAGTCTACCATGTTATCTAATTATCCTTGCTATTTGCTAATTTGAGCAACTGCTTGTCAGTATTTATCAATAACGTTAAGAGGGGACACGTAGGCTTTGAAGTTGGAAACCTGATCTCATTCTTATATGGCCTTGGAGACCAGTAGGCAACTGCATATTTGGGGTTGGTGATACAACATTTCGGCATTGTGTGTATTTTGAACCGTTCTGTGCACGTTGCATGTGGGCGTTAAAATGCACTTGTGGGCATATTAGGTGCGTTCCATTCCTTTCATACTTTGGTGAGATAAAAAAACATTGTGGCTCGTCGACAAGTCCCAACCTCATCTTCGTGCTGGTTGCAACACAATTTATTTGTGTTAATTTTTTGCACCGTAAAAAATGGGACCCCCCCCCCCCCACACTTGTCGTACGTGGGGTTGAAGTTAATTGGATTGATCCAGCACTAATTCACTCAATCGCTCAGCCACTGGTGGTCATTTGGCCTCATCGCTCTTCTATCGCTATTACCATGGTTCCCGTGAACGTCACTCATTGATTCCCCTGCCATGTTGAACACTCGCTTTCGTCTCAATCGTTGTTTTAAATAAAAAATAAAAATTTTGCGATTTCTAATGGCGGTTCTCTTCCTTGCTTCCCCAAAGCATCAATCCTGAGTCGTATTATCCGTCTTGTGTTTCAGAGTGTGTGTTTGGATAATTCAAGTGAAAATGAAGAAGAAACGGAAGTAGCTGCTGAAAGCAAAACTGTGAATAAGGAACCCATTAAAAAACCTGGACCTCTTACAATGGACTCTAAGAAAGCGGCAGGAGCTGATGATGCCCTCAAAGGGAGGACCGTAACTAAAGCTAGTAATAAAGAAAATACGAGTCCACCCGCGTTCTCGGGCACCAAAGACCACAACGCAGGTGCTGCTTCATATTCAGAGACTCACGATAACAAGAGTGTTAGCATTGACGTAAAGTCGAATGGACATGCCAAACAGGCGAAAGCAAAGGATGCACCTTCGCATAGGGAGCCTGTACATTCGTACACACTCCCTGCTTCGGAGAAGATTCGTGGCAACGGCTACGTAAACGGTGCCGAGAAGGAGTCTTCGGATTCTGAAGACGTAAGTACAGCACCCGCTTACTTTTTACCCTCCTTTTGTATTGTATAACAAGTAGTACACGGTAAAGTCACATAGGTTAAAAATTAATAAAAGTAAAATAAAAATAAAATAAAAATAAAGATCACGACGTTTCGGAGGCAACACAAGCTTCCGTCTTCAGGTGGAACCGTCACAGCACGATAGCTGTATCACTTGATACAGCTATCACTTGATACAGCAATCGTGCTGTGACGGTCCCACCTGAAGACGGAAGCTTGTGTTGCCTCCGAAACGTCGTGATTTTTATTTTACTTTTATTAATTTTAATTTTTTTACCTACGTGACTTTACCGAAAAAACCTAAGAATATGAATCCTTGCAGTCACGAAAGCTTCAAATCTAGAAGTAGTACACGATTGACTTGAACATTTTATCATGCTGTTCCACTGGCTTGTCTTGAAATATTGTACTGCCAACATATATGGGTGTATCTTGAATCGTATAGGTTGTTTTCTAATGAATATTACACTGATAACTTGTGTAAATAACGGTTATTTTAAATATGATTAAAAGCATTCAGTCCTGTAATTAACACTGGGTATGAAACGACTCATTGGTTCAGATCATTCCCAATGCCCTTGTGTGAGAATAATGTTTCTAATTTATGCAAATTGTATGCTATTGTTACTTTCAGGGGTATTGGAGCAAATGGTGACAAATTAAACTATAAAAATAAGTCAAAGTAAGCCTTGAATTGCAGCTCCAAATTGTGAAAATCAAATCTCTCTGGCTTTGAGGAATGGTGGAGGTCAATTGTTATGTGCCTAATTATTCATTACACACCTTGGTAAAATGGTTGAGAATCGAGGGAGTTGGATATATAGAGGGTACTGTGTCTTCAGAATAACGAGCAGATGTATTTACTACATATAACGATTTATTGGGGAGGGGGACCCTTGTGTTTGTTGGAAAAAAGTTTGAAATTGGAATTCCGATGTTCATGTAACGGCACGCAACGGCATTGCAGACTTTGTGAGCTCCATTTCGACATCGCACAAACATGTGCTAGGCAGTCCCAGTTTCGGACTGTACAGGATATTATTGTATTCTTACACTTGTTCTCCCAGCAAAGCCTCGCTGAGTCTCATACTCTTCGAGAGGGTCCTGCCAAGGAGGGCATGCTGTTGCTACGTATTATTCAAATTACACAATTTGCAGAATTATTCAGCATTGGTATGTTTGGCCAATGCCAGTTACGTTGTTTACTTTCGATTATGA
Organism: Callorhinchus milii; assembly: GCF_018977255.1. Lineage (NCBI taxonomy): Eukaryota > Metazoa > Chordata > Chondrichthyes > Chimaeriformes > Callorhinchidae > Callorhinchus > Callorhinchus milii. The sequence goes on from NW_024705005.1 coordinate 44,622, forward strand.
GACGAAATCGGCAAAGCTGAAAGAATCCCATGCAGAATAGGGGGAGAACACAAACTACAAACAGAAAGGAGCCCCTGTTGGGACTTGCACTCAGTGTTCTTGCTGTGCGGCTCAAGTTATAGCTTTGCACCACTGCTGTAGCATTTGACTATGCATTTCACAATTACCTTGTGATTTTTGAGTTGCTTCATGCGGACTTGGGGGGTGGTGGGGTTTACCAATCTTCATAATATGCAAGTGTGTATCCAGGAGAGGTGGGTTTATCAACTTAACATTTTTATTCTTTACAATATTGGGGGCTACAGATTCCCACGTGTTAGTTTGATAACCTGCCGTCTAAAACACTTGTTTCCATTAAAATTTGTATTTTGATAGCATCTACATGCAACCGCATCTCAAGACACGACAGAACACTGCGACATGTACCTTTAGGGGAAAGTATAAATATAGTAGGAGAGAAAGAGGCAGCCACACATTCGCAGATATAAAAAAGGAAGGTTTTTGAGGCTGAATTTGAATCGAGATTGTTGCAAGAAGGTAGTTCTATACCAGTGAAGCAGAGGAAAGAGAGTGACTTGACTGAGCAAAGGTGGACGAGGGTTGTAAGCGGAAAGCCTTGGTTGTTAAATCAGAGTGCATGAAGGGGTTTAAGGGGAGATGAAATTATGAGAGGTAGTCGAGGGTGAGTCATAGACAATAAGTGTGATCTTGAAGTTAATATGGGATCAGTTTGGGAGCCAATGGGAGGGATCAGTATTAGGGTGGTGTGTGTTATATATCAGGCCTCCTAAAACTGTGCATATCTACAAACTATACAGACTAGCTTAGTTTGTAGACACCGCCAGGATTAGTTTGTAGAATAAATGTAGATCATCTATAGAGCCCCATTGTTTCATTGATTTACGCTCGCTAACGAAGCAACGACACCAGGAGGCGACGCTGCTTTGTCTGGAAGATGCCCTCAAGGGACAGATGCATCATAGAACTGCGGAACTCGTCGAGTTCCCACTTGAGTATCGAGAAGTCCGACTCGACCGCCGTCGTGTTGGCGAGCACCGATGCCAACCCGCCGCTGAAAGCGCGGAGGTTGTCGAAACCACTCGGCAGCACATCCCACGCGTCGTTGAATGTCGTCGTGTTGGTGTGCTTGTTGATGGCGTCGTGAATGATCGTGTCCTCCTTGTAGAGCTTGACCAGTTGGCGATGCTCCTCCTCGACCATGTCGACCTTCACAGCTGACCAGAATTTCGTAACATGCACGCGACGCACTGCCAGCACGTCCTTCACGAACACACCAGGACGCATCTTCACGAGCTGAGCGGGCATCACGGGCGCCGCATCCTGGTCGAGAGCTCGATTGGCGTCGTTACGCTCTGCTTTGACGTCGTTGAGACCCGCGATCAGCGTCATCGCATATATCGAGATCTCCTTGACGATCCTTGTCTTGTCGACCTCATTGAGACCCTCGTAGCTCTCCTGCGCAAACGATCCCTGGTCCTCAATGTGGGCAATGATCGCGGCAGACGCGATGCGCATCGACTGATCATGATACGACACGTACGCCTCATCATGATTGTTGACGCCATCAACAATCTCAACACTGAACAAAACGGTGAGCGACCCGATAAGCGACTGAATATGCTCCTCCTGCTGCGCGATGAGCAGCGACTGGCTCTGGAGCTGGACGATAGTGACGTTGATGGCGTCGATGGCGGGCGCGAGCGCGTAGGTAAGAACCCACCAATCGGCGGTGGGCAGCTTCGCGGGGTTGTTCTCAGTAGTGTACTCGATCAATGCTCGGCGGTACTGCTTGTAGAACTTGAGCACGTTCCCGAGATTGGCCCATCGGTTAGCCTTCCTGGGGCACTTGACCTTCATCTTGATGATCAGGTTGTTTTGGGCGCGGAGGTACACCGAAAAGTCGTACACGATCTTCACCCAGCTGCCATCGAAGACGCACTCGGCGGATTTCTTGACCACAATATCGATCTGATGAGGCGGACACCAGATTCGAATGACGTCGTTCTCGGCCTCCTTCACAATGAGCGTCACCAGCCCCCCATGACGCCCAGTCATCGTATTCTCGCCGTCCGATGAAAAGCCGATCAGCTTGGCGCGCCAGTTGGGGTACAGCGCGTCGAGGAACTTGACGAGCATGCGGAAGATGTTCTGAGCAGTGTGACGCTCGAACATAGGGATCGCGACCAGGTGCAGATTGACGAGGAAGCCGCGGTAACAAACGCGGGTGCGCAGGTCGAAGAACGACTGGCCGCGGTGAGTACTGCCGTCGCCAGCCAGAGAGAAGGCCCACACCGATGGATCGTCGATTATCCTGGCGATCATCTGCAGCCCGACGGCCACCAGAACACGGACTGACTGTGCGACGATGAGGTCGTTCATGCCCTGCAGCTTCGGCGTGTTGGTGCGGATCCTGGCATGATCGATGGCAGCAGCCGTTTGACGGAACGACATGCCGACACCGACGTGGTCCATGGCGAGCTCGAAGCGCATCTCGTTCTTGATTGTTGCCGTGTACGTATACGTCAGGCCTCCTAAAACTGTGCATATCTACAAACTATACAGACTAGCTTAGTTTGTAGACGCAGCCAGGCTTAGTTTGTAGATATGTGGCGCTATTTATAGCGAATCTACAGTTTTAGGAGGCCTGGAGTATGCATAGAGAAGTTATTGTGTATCAGTGTTCCTTTGAACATGCATGTGTGTGCTTGTGTATGGAGGTGTATTGTCTGGAAAAACAAACCCATCTACTCTATTGTGTCAGATGGTAACACCGAGCTGTTTTGTGAACAATGGCAATGGGGGAAAGGCTGAAAAGCTGATGCTAATTAGCTGTTGGTGCTTACAGTTACCAGAGTGGTTAACGGGGGCACTGGATGCATACAAGGGGCCCTCCCCATTAAACTAATTAGCAAAGAACGACGGAGAAAACAAACTAAGCTTGTGTCGGAGGCACTGAGGGGACAGCGTCTGTAACGTCTTGTTGCCAAACCTCATATCGTGGAACCAGGAGACTAAGCGTCCCCCCCCCCTCATGGTCCCTCCATAAATAACAGGCAATCACTCGGGCTGGCCATGTGGAACGTCCAAATGGTCGTAGGGGAAAAGAGAGGCTGCTATTCCTCTTGGGACCTCCCTTGCCAGTATCAAAATATAACAAGAGGTTTTACCCTTTCTGGCAATAAAACAGGTGTTAAGATGTTAAAATACCCAAATGAAACCTTTTGCAAGGTTGCAAGGTTTCAGTTTGTCCCATGATGTAGCTGCTCAACCCACGCTCTCAGTGTCCTGATAGTGTGTGGTCTTTGTGCTGTTCACCTTTTGGCGTCCTCTGGTCAAACACTGTTTGAGACTAGGCTCTAGAAGAAAGCTGTCTCTGGTGTGGACCAATCGGTTTCAAGGAAAATTCATATACTACCAGAGCATGTTTTTGTTTGCATGTTCACCATAAGTATATGTGGTTAATGCAGACATGATTCCTTGAAAAAAGTTTCAGTTTGGTGTTTTAACATCTTAACACCTGTTTTATTGCCAGAAAGGGTAAAATCTATTCTTATGCTATTCCTCTGTCGGATCTGCACTGGTACCACCGAGACCTCTGTGGAATAAGAAGGTCCAGTGGATTGGTTCTAGCTCCAGTAACGATGAGTGGTAGACAGCTCGCCACTCGGGAAAGCATAAAATCAGACAACAGGGAGTGGCTTTTTATGTGAATAACAGAATGAAGAGGGCATGGACGCGTGGGTGTGAGGTGTGGGAAGCCGTGAGTCCCAGCCTATTATGGACACGCCTCCCCATCAACACGAGGCAAGGGCTGGTGGTGGCGTGGCTTACACCCTCAAAAAAAGATGAAGATGAGTAAGAGGGATGCAAGGCAAGTTTATTTTGTGTCTAGTACTTTCTGCTGTGACCTTTCCCAGGTGCTGGATAGAGCATTGGATTGATCATGGTTTGTGATCACGATGATCATAAGAGACTGTTGAATCATCATGGGGAGGTGGAGTGAATCATTGTACATGGTGCCAGTGGAGGACCCGGCCTCACCTGCGTGTGGCTGTCCATCCACAGGCCGCGGTGCCGGCGAGAGAGAGGGTGGGGACGGCGTGTTTGGTCGGCGTGATGGGCGCGCCTCACCAGGGGGGCTACCCCGCCGCTCCCCGTTCACTTCCCCTGCCTTGGGGCCTTGGGGCTGTGCGAGATGGGGAGGAGGGCGGTGGCATTACTGGGCAGCGATCCTTCTTGCGCGCAAAGACAAAGATCGCCCATGTAACTTTAACAGACTGTTGGGGCACGTGCTGCAAGTGAATACCTATGAAGGCTGAGAAAGCACGTGCGGGATAGTGCTGCCAGTGTCGAAAACCACTCAAATTACATATGTATTCATGTGTGTGTATGTATTGCCACACACGCTTGTGTATCATGCATATACGCCGAAGTGTGTGTCATGTTTATTAGCAATGGTTAGTGCGCCGCACTACAAACCCAGCAATTCGGGTTCAATTCCTGCTCACGCCCAACACAGGTGACGATTTTGGGAATGGTCCTGGGCCTCCCCTAGGTCAACTTAGCCTCAAATGAGTACCTGGTGCAGTGTGTAGACATCGCCAAAGGTGGCTAGGCGTAGTGCTGACCACCCACCCCTTGTGTGCCGTACAGGCCTTCATAGGCGCTTACTCACAGCACTTGAACCTACAGTTTGTTAAAGCTATAAGGGTGATCTTTGTCTTTGGTGTGTATCAGCACACACTCACAATCATCTATATGTATTCGTGTGTGTGTGGTGTGTATCGGCACAATCCCTTGCAACTGGCTGTTTTGTTTAAGGTGTCAAGAGTGGTATTTCACGAAACCCCACGCTCACTCACTTCTCCAGAGCCAGCCGTCCCCGCCTGCACCACCTGCAGGTTCACCGCCATCGTCTGTGGGGGCGGCAGCGTCGAGGTGGCGGCGACGGGAGTTGTGGATGAGGTGGACGAGGTGGGAGGGGCGGCGCGTGTAGAGGAGTGTCCGGAGGGGTGCGCTGTGTTTCTGGATGTCGCCACTCCCGAGGAGCAGGAGGAAGTGAACGAGGAGGAGGACAACGAAGCAGATGATGATGATGTCACTGCCGTTGCTGTCATCGTCGAGTGGGGCTGGGCGCATGGGGTCGCGCAGGAGCTCGGGGAGACAAGGTGGTTCGCTCCGGAAGCCGATGACGATGATGATGAAGTCGTGCCCACCACCTACACAGCGACCGAGCAGCCAACTCACGTGAGTTATTTGGTTAAAAGAGAGGGGTACATAAGTCCCACTGGCCCGTTTCGGCCCACCCAAAAGGTCTGTCAAATACTTTTGGAGAGCCACACATAAGCACACACCAAAAATATTCCCATCTCGTATCCCATCAGTGCAGTTAAGATGCTTGCAGTGACCGATAAATATCACTTGCAGGACATTTCAAAGTGTGACCATGTGCCAACTGAAAAGAAGTCATGGGCCATGTGTAAAATTAAGTTGTGGCTTGTATGAATTGAATATATCAAGGGGGTGGCTAGGTCTCCCAACCCGGCTTTAAAACAATACGATGCAAATAGAATAATCATGCGAGTTGGGTGCTCACCTGAGTGGCTCCATACGCTTGTGCCGCTGGGGGCAGATGGGATCCGCTGGCCCCCATCACAGCACTCTGCTGTCTCTGACCGACGGTGCCAGCCACCCCCATCGCCACCTGCCCGGCCTGTACCGGTGCATGCTGGGAAAGCAATGCATGATGGGAACAGACGGCGGAAGCAGCGGCGGTGGTGGTGGTGGTAGTGGCAGCACTCTGTGACACGTGACTGGTCGCCTGATGCTGCTGTTGCTGATGCTGTTTGTGCTGCAAATGCTGTCCATGAAGAAGCTGCTGCTGTTGCAGCTGCTTGTGCTGCTGCTGTTGCTGTGTTTGAATGAGGTGATGCTGCTGTTGCTGCTGCATTGACGTATAGGTAGCTGCAGGGATAGTAACACGAGAGAACGTTAGGGAACGCAGTCAAACTTTGAACCAATTTTAAGGCCCAAACCCCAAAAGACCAACAGCTCTTATTGATGCATATGGGAGCATGTAGCAGAAGTATAAGATGCAGTTGTCATGAGAATTATTGCTATGCCCCAACTTCTTAAGCTCGATGCCTTCACAATCTCGCACTGACCGGCACGCTGAAGTATGGTCAAATAACCCTCACAACTGGCACGGCATGTTGAGGCCCTCATCCAGCAGCGAATTGACAAAAAGTGCCATACATGTTTTTAATATTTTCATTTGTGTATCTTTAATTGATGAGCGATGTTGCTATCCTGTAAATCTCAATCGAGTTATTTGGAGGCATTTTTTGCATTGGGATGTTTGTCCAATACCAGTTACATTGTGTTTTTGATTTTGAGCCCAATATAGTTTGTTCAGAGCGGGTTACTGTTGTTATAAGTGTATCGGAGGATACAGCACAGGGGTAGGAGATGGTGTTATTGTGGAAATTGTCAGTGTCGTATTTTAATTGAAGCGCAGCTAAGCCCACTCCCTTCCCATTCACTCACTCGAGTTGATATGCAGCGTTCCCCGATCATTGGTGTTGAGCAGCCAGTGCGGTCCTCCTGAAATATGACAATCGATTAATCTCTGACAGTCAAATCCTCATCTCAACACCGATAAGTCCAATCATAAAACTCCACATTCATAGAGATGTTCCCACTGTGCACTTCCCAATATAATGCTAGTTCATCCAGAAAAGCCCCGTCCTGCCAAGGTTTAGAAAGGGAGCGATATTGCCTGTGTAACTGAAATTGAGTAATTTGGAGGTCATTTTTTTTTTCCGGAGAACCCGAGGAAATCCATGGAGAACACGGGGGAGGCCATACAATCTCCGTCCAAAGAGGTGCACGAGTTCGGAAAAGAACCCAGGCCCTTCTTGCTGTGAGGCACCAGTGTTAGCACTGCACCACCCTGCTGCCCACAATAATAGTTCATTGGAGTAGAATGTACCTGTGTGGAGGTTACATCCACCCAGCAAGTAAGTAGAAATGCCTCTGTCCACTCAGCAGTATAAATGGGTAAAACACAGTTAGTTGATTGGCAGAACATGTGAGGTGGGGTAAAGTGTAGGTACTCCCACTTCTTCAAAAGATGTATGGCCAGTGTGGAAGAGTAGGCAAAAATATATTCAGGAGAGGGGCTCTCTCGCACTCCCTCTAGTGGAGGCCCTTCCACCAGCAGTGGCATGAGTGAGAAATTGCAGGGCTACACCTTCGCCTTAAACTACATCCATGGCGAACACCAGTGGCAAGTGCTGCCTGAACTGGTCATAGCCCCCCACCTTCACTAATCCACGCCGACTAGTGTGGTGAAGTATGGTCAAACAACCCCAATGACTGACATGGCTAAGGAGAAACTAATGCATTCAGCAGATTGACAAGGAGCTTTAATTATATTTGTTGTATTTATTTTATATGCAATTAGAATTTAATGTGTGGAAAGCTCACCGATCTCACAACTCACGATGCGTTGTGTGGCGCATCAGAGTAAAAGCAATATAGAGAACACTATTCTGTATCTCCACATATAAACATGTGTTTAAGTTTATCGGCCTATCGGCTTTTCAGGCCAATATTAACCAGCAACACTTTTTTAATCAAGAAAACTTTGGGCTGGTTTGAACATTCTGAGTTTCATCTCCTTCCATGTTCCTTCCTGTCATCTTCGTTCCCATTCTTCTCTGTCTGTCCCTCCTTCTCCCTGTGCCTACTCCATTCCTGGTCCTCCTCCCTCATGCTCCCTCCACTGGAATAAACATCCCCTGTACATTAAGCAGTCCCCCTCTTTAACCTCCTTCCAATTCCTCTCTTAAAGATTACTCTTCACTATTGCTCATTTTTTTCTGCCCTTCGCCACTTCCATCCCTCCCCTATCCTTCAGTGATCCCCAAGTATCATCTATCGCTGTCACTCATTCCTCAATCCATGTACGCCCCTGTCAACTACATCATTCAATTCTGGCATCGTTTTGTAAGTTATGTCAAGCACCTTGAGTGAAGATGCTCTATAAATATAAATTAGATTAAACAAATGCTGCAGGATTACCAGATATTATTGGTAAGAACACTGAATCTGAACTCTAGGCCCTGTTCAATGCAAAAAAAAGCAATTTCGTATACAAAACCATTACGCACTGCTGTGATACCAGTTTACCAAATCCGTGGCTCATTGAGTCACCGGATGTCACCTGAAGTGATGGGCAGCAGTGGATACCCAGCCGCTGTCGCTGACCCAGCCACCGAGCCTGCCGCCATGCGTGCCGTCCCCCCTCGCCCGTCCCCGCTTCCCATCATGCCGTGCTGCTGCTGCTGCTGCTGTGAGTCATGATGTTTGCCTGTAGGTCTCCTTTCTTGCCACAGTCGCCCATGAGCTCTGTGTGCCCACCCGATTTGGGAGACTTAGCCTGGTTGGTGCCGGGCAGGTGGGGCACACCCATGCCACCAGTGCCAGCGCCGACACCGCCGCCTCCACCGCTGTTGATGTTGTTGCCACCGCTGGCCTTGAGAGGGACGCTCTGAGATGAAGCAATGCCGCTCAGACCCAGAGGTTGCCCCGCCGAGCGAGACACCAGGTTCTGATGCCGTGAAAAACCGAGAAATTAACGAGAAAAAAATGATACGCACACTCGGATTCTGTAACTCTTCCAGAGATGGGTTTGCCCTCAGAAGTAATTTACAGAGGGAAAACGAAGTTATGTTTCAAGCCATCCGACGGGATGACGCCAACTGCGAGAGCAGACGTCACCTTGTAACGATAAGATCAGGAGAGGAGGTGCCTTTCCCTCCGCTGCAGACAGATGGAGAGACAGACATACGACTGAGAGACAGACACTGACGGAGGGACAGGTCTACTAACAGAGACACAGATGCAGATATAGGCTTTTGATGGTCAGACTAGAATAATGGCATAACGATGGACATATGGACAGACAGGCATACCAGCTGACAGACATACAAATACAGGCAGTCCCCGCTTTTACGCCATAATGCATTCCTGGAAACCCCGTCGTAAATCGGATCGTAGTGAAACAGACCATATTTTCCCAGACAGTGGGAACAGTAGAAACATTACTTGCCGATGTGTTTTCCTATTATCAGCCATATTTAACAGGGCTTATTAGGTGAAAATCCACAAGAAACACTTGAAAATAAAAGCTCCACGCCAAGTCACATCGGAAACCGGACTGTTTGAATGCGCTCAGAGTCGTGTCGTAAGAAGCATCGTAAATCGATCCAGTGGCCCTACATAAACGTCGTAAATGTGGATCATCATAAATCAGACCATTTGTAAACCGGAGACTGCCTGTAAATGGAGAGACAGGCATATTGACGACAGTTTGATGGAAGACGGTGGGAGGGACAGGCAGATAGAGGGGCGCGGGCTCCTTCACTCTCGTACCCTCGCTCTCTCTCTCACCTGAGCAGCCACTGACTGCGCTGCGCCGGTGGAGGGGGCCGAGTGCGACGCCGTCGTCTCTGGCTGCAGGGTGGTGACGGTGCCGCTTGGCGTCAGGATCAGCTGCGGGGAGGATGGTGGGAGAGCAAGCGGGAGGGTGAGTGTGATAGAGCAAGTAGGGCAGTCCAGGTAATATAGCCTCGTTGTACATCTGCAAGATAATAGTCGTTTGTTTTTTGGATTATGCCCTCCTCGATTGTATCCACTTATCTCAGTGAGGTGGATATCATAGAACTACTTCTGAGATCCATTCAAGTGCCCATTGGGGAACAAAAGTGGGGAGGGGGGGGCATACAGCCACTGATTCAGATATCACTTGCCACTGATATTTAGCTGCTGTACATTTCCAAATAAGCCACTTCGTTGAACTATAATTTATCACCAGGTCGCTTCTGAAAAAGAGCTATAGGTCTCAGTGGGCCTTACCTGGTAAATTAAAACTATTTTAAAATAGTTTTTTAGTTTTAGCCACCTGGATTCATAGCGTAACTACTATGCCAGTCCTCCACCACGTACTGAAGTGGAATACTTTGTGTATATAATTCTGTGTACCCACTACAGTATGTGTTGATTCTAACCTGCCCCACAACCCTCAACTCAACAAATTGTCATGATGGATCTTATTAATCTGAGAATGGACGTGTTAATTTGTAGTCTTAGTTGAGTCCACGACACCAGTGGAATCTTCATCAAATCTCAAGCCGGTGGTTTCATGTTGTTATTCTGTAGCCAACTTAGAGCAGTCAAACATTTAGTTGCTGTTAGTTATTCAATGTTGGTGTGAGGAACATGCAAATCTGCACCCCCCCAGCAGTATTATCAGCACAGCCAATCAGTTAAATCAGTGACTCTCTTTATATACATATGACCAAGTTTGGTCTTCCCCAGTGCACTGCAGTTTTTAGCCTAGGTTATTAAATCATATAAGGCTGCATCTTCATTCAAACTCCTTAAGCCCATCTCATCACAGGCAGGAAGGATCTGGTATTTGGTGGTATTCATAGCTGTTGTCACACTTGTTGGCATTTGTCCACTTATAGTAACCGTAGATTAAGATGAAAAAATGTTGTTAACATTCTCGCCTCCTCACCATCTGCGCTCGTAGATACATCTGAGCCTGGTTGATCTGCCCGGGTGTGGCCGAGTTGCCCAGGAGCACAGCTTGTTGGTAAGGCCGCTCACGGGCTGCGTGGAGACGCCCTGAGTCCGGCCAATCATGGCCGAGCTCGGAGTCAAATTAATCTGAAGGGAGGAAAGGCATGACAGGGAGGGAAGGCTGTCCAACATGAGTTTCAAGATTGAAAACGGGATCTGAGCAGTGCTGACTGTTGCTGAGATATCCATTATTAACCCCATAACACTAAATATAGGAAGAGAGACCCATACCTGGGGCCTGATCTTGAAGCCTTCAAGCTCTCCGATCACTTGGCGATGTCACCTAAATTCATTTCCCCATGTACAAGATCCCTCAGCCTTATCCAAACAACTGAATGTGACTATTTTGTCATTTAGACCACCAACTCGAAGAGTAAAGAAAAAGTGGTTGTGCCAATAGGCAGCAGTGAAACAAATACCACTGCAAACCTGTTTCATCCTTGTTAGGAATCATCAGTATACTCTAGTCATCAATGTGTGACACTGCAATATGCCTCTGGGAGCATCATGTGTATATATATAGTGTCCAAAAAGGAATAAACAAAAAAGACGAATAGTTTTATTATTATTCGAGAGACTGACATAAATTTGATATGGAAATATGCATTATACTTATAGGTTTTAGTTTGTTGAGAATATTAGTCGGTACTTTCTTTCTGCTTCAGGAGAAACCCCATTTTCTTATATATGAATGTAATTTTTTGTCTGTCTGTGTGTGTTCACGTGCTTGCAAGTAGGCCTCGGCAAGGCAAGGTAAAAGTTAAAAGGTAAAAACAACGAGCCTATTTTTACCCTACCTTTTACCTTACCACAATACAATCACTCTACCCTACCTTTTATCCTTTAGCAGGTAAGGTGAAAGGTAAAAATCAACGAGCCTACCTTTTACTTTACCTTTTACCCTTACCCCATACAAATTACCCGATTACAGGGTAATTACTGGGGTACTACTACACATGAACAAGGTTTATAACGGTAAATGCTACAAGGTAGAGCGCTTTATTAATATAGAATACTCTTGATGATTCCAATTTTACATGCTTGTTGTCGTTGTTGTTATTGTCGTTGTTGTTGTT
>NW_024705005.1:56398-87485 GCF_018977255.1 Callorhinchus milii
ACGGTCCTCATACGAGGATCTGGGGGAAGAAATGAACGTGGAGTCTTGATACACGATGGGTGGTTATTGGCACATATCAACTTCTAACATCCGTCTCATCATGTAGCGGTATCTCTTCCACACTGTATCGAAGGGTAAAGAGTGGCAGTCCAATATAAGATCTTCACGTTTACTGTGGAGTTGTACATGACCTAGGTTGGTACAGTAGCCTAGCGAAAAGACTCGGTTGGTCTCCTAGGGGAGTGCGCCCGCAAAAACTGTGTTGCGGTTCACGGCTCTTGCCTTTACCCCAAGGACTATATGCGCCCACGCTGAACCGAGTGTTTCTACGGTATGAGATGTCTAGAAGCCTCGATCGCTCCTTTTGAGCTCAGCAATAATGACGGCGTACAGGTCTCACCTAGAGAATCTGGAAGTCAAACCGACGGCGATTAATCCGATCTGTGACTAGCAAATACTGTCGCCCTGCTTCAACGTCAGTCGGCACCAGTGAATCGAGGTGTACTGCAGAAGGTTATTAATATGCTATGTGCAAGCCTTTACGTCAGCAACCTTCTGCTCTGCTAAATCGAAATCTCACGCCTTTGAGGGATCAGCGAGGCTAGTCGGCCATGGAAGGTAACCCTCACGCTGCGCTTAAGAGGACGATGACATTCTGGAACGTTTTCAGTTTGTTGCGCAGGAGAATTATGCTGCAGGTCAGCTGTTCCAGCTGTATCCCAATAACAGGATCCGCTGCGGCTGACCTCGAAACTTGTGATCGCGCAGTTGGGCGGAACCTACAGTAGGCTGCTGCGGTTTCTCCCACCAAAAACTTCCTACAATATATAGCCGGCTCAAGTGAATGTTAGGACAACTAAGTGGTAACCGCGAGACCCGCATTTGTCCCTATCCCCGCAAACCGCAAACACATCACCATATCGACGCGCGACCATATAGGCTTAAAATCAGCGCAGCCCTTCCTGTATATTCTCGCATAACAGGTTCGAGACAAAGGTACATGATCCCTTATAGGTGAGGAGTAAGAATACTGGCGCAGGGATGCTTCCCGAAAAGCCGCGCAAGAACGATCGTGAACCCTAGGTTACGAAAGCAGTCCAGGGCTAGCCAGTACATATGTTGCAGGACAGAGTGACATAGGGCAGCATTTTACCAGAGCGCGGTGTGACCCATTAGGATAGGAAGCACATTCCATATCAGATGTTTCAGGAGGTCTTAGTGTAGCTACTGGAAGGAGTGATTTCGGGTCGTATACACACTACCCCAATGAGACTAGTCCCGAGTGGGAAGTGGAGGTCGAGGAACCAATACCAACATGGGCGAAGGTGGTTGATATCAATGCCATATGTCGTAGGAGACGCCAGGTGACGATCGACTTGATTGAATTGAATGTGAGTATACTCTAGGGGGACCCAAATGACGTAGAGTGGAAGGCTGCAGGTTATCTACAGACAACAGGTTGAGGATTCTTGCGCCAATGTCAACAACACAGGTTCATCGTTGCTGTACAGTATTCAAGGCGAGGTGATCGATATGGTCAGGCCGTGAATAAGTCGTGTGTACTGATCTCGCAATCGGTGTCTGGTAGTCGATCTTATTTATGCACTGTACTTTAGGCGCATGTCTTATGTTCAGTATGATGAGCCGGAGACGTCTTTGCTAGGTTAGGTAAATAAGTATGGCGTAATGCCGCGTACTCGGGAACGGCCTATTCAACGCCTATTGCAAGCCTGGTTACTGCTTGGGTATCCAGGCCATTGATGCAACAGGCGGACCTTATCAGGCTACCGTGTCTGAAGGATCTTTTACTCAATGTACTCGACACCTGTGAGGCCATGCTTGGCTAGTATTTCACGTTTATTATGGTGGCCACACATTGTTATATTATAACTCCCAGCAGTAGCATTGACATGCAGAACGTACCGCCTATTTGTTGAGTGAGCTCGGACACACCCGCCCGCTAAAGACACGTGGTGGCTGCCTCGGGACCAGACTGGCCCATTTGATACGCACTAGGAGGAAGCCATGTTGGACGTTGATCGACGTTAGTTTATTTGGAAATCCATCCAGTCGTAGAGCGGGTGTCGTATGTGTCTCTTATGGCAGGGAATTTTTGGTCAGATGCCATACTGTTCTCAGACATATGATTGCACCTCTGTGCCGTCTCCTGAAGATTTTAACTAAAAAGTGTTCAATCAACGAGACCATCGCCACTCCAAAATACGGCTTTCGGTTATATCAGTAAAGTGTCAGTCGCTGCGAGCCAATAACCTACTAGCAGACGCTCTGCCGGCGTTAGGCCTTAGATGCTAACGATGTGCCAAATGCGAGTTCCATTCCGCTGCCTTTTAGGCGCAGCCGATCAATGGGTAATTGTATGTTAATCTGGATCTACGCATGATCATCTATAAGAAAAACCTGTACGAGGGTGACGCCGTGGCCGTGGGAGTCTACGTGGGGAAGTTGCCGTATCTTGAGTGGTGTGTGACAGTCTTAATCAACTGCAGCGTACAGTCTAGCGTATAGACGTTCCCAAATCAGCGCCGTAGCCCTTTTGTCAATATACAGTAGATCGGGCAGACATCCAACTTGAGAACTAGTAAAGGATCTAATGTAGACGGAATCCAGTTTTCCGTTGGGCTGAGCGCAAATTCGTATAGAAAGGATACAAGAGATTGAAGCAGCGTATCAACTTTTCGACATCGTGTAGACCCAATAGTTAATAAGGGGCCTTATGCCGTGCTAGCTTCTAGTGCGTTTCTCTAAAGATACCACATTTCTCGGTCCGCTAACACAATCTGAAATTCGTCTAGAAACTCGAGGTCTGCTCTTGTGGTTCTAAACTAACTCGTTCAACTCTTCATTACTCGTTCCGTACGACGTTTCTGATGGGGGAATCTAGCGTGCCTTGCCGTGACAGTCAAAGCCATAACCGTTAGGAACCTGGCTAGTACTCTCAGAGAATCTCCACCTCCACACAAAAGGTACTAGGTGTAGAAATAAACCTTGATCTGTCGACACCGAGCGGGTGACAGTAGAAAACCACGGTTGTTGATAATAGTATAATCCGAGGTTACTGTAAGATTAGAGATTTAGGGGGAACGGTCAGCATACCTCACTAACTGAAAGACCATGATGTCAAAGGCAAATGTTACTCCTCGGGGCGACGACTCTATCGCCTAGTGCGTTTCGTGATCGAGGCCTTCCAAGGGAGCACCGCGCTGGAGTAACGGAATGGGAGTCCAAGTATCTGGCGGGGGCTCTCCAGTGCCCTTTGGGCGGATGAGAGGCGTCAAGGAATTGTAAATTCTATTGCACTATGCGATCATACCGTGCCCCAGCCTACCCTGACTCCGCCTTTGCAGTAGAGACTTGAACTTTACAGACCCCTGTTCAAGTGTTTTAGCGCAGTGTTGGCAATACAAATGCCTCAGTAGGGAAGGATCCAGTTACTTTGCGTTTGATGTGTATGGCATTCTCGGACGGGTACAGTTTGTTGGGGCTAACGGATGGGTTTATTAATAGTTATAACTCCTTATATAATAGCACTCAATAAATCAATGTATCCGGTCTTTCCTATTCCTATATTGATACCAAGAGAAGTTGCAAGGCCATCTTGGCCCAGTTCCATCCATCATGGACCATGCAAGACTTCTTGATCGTTCATGCGTCTTTAATTAGCCAAAATTCGCGACATGCTGACCGCGGTGGCGTGCTCAATCGTGTGGAACGCAACCTAAGATAGATTTATGCATCAGCGGAACGCCGGCTCATCCCTGGATTCTTAAGAATGATCACCAACCGTCGGAACGACCACCATAACACATAACACCAAGCTTTGTAAGTCCGAGCAACACCACTCTGCCTCAACTAATCATGCTAGTAGATACAGTAGCGGCTCGAAGGCTCTGGGCTTGTTTCTGGACGCACTTTCGTAAGAGTGCCCGCGCTAAGCACATGGTGGGAGCCAGGCGAGAGAGAAAAACTGGAGCCTGATGTACCTAATTTTGAACGCTAAGCCCGTAACTCCCCCCAGGATTCTAAAGGCGTCTCAAGTCAGGGTCGGTAATGTTATTCGGCTACAATGTAAAATTAGTGTCCGGGTCAATCGATCAGCCAATTTGACCTCACTTCAGTAAGTTCTGGAGCCCCGGGCCCTCGATGGTCTTACTTTCGAAGCACCAGACACATACTGCAGACTGATCAGCGTGCCTGGGACACTGGACTATCAACGAGTATGCTTGAACAAGTCGAATGATAAACGTTGAGGGTCGAGTCATTTGATTCCTTCTCTGTAAACAAGATAAATGGTAGCTTGACAACCCGTCCAAGCTTTCTTTAATACAAAGCAGATGCTAGTATTAGTTTCGTATTTCTAAGTAAAGTTGTCTGTTACGGTGTATTAACAGCGGTCGCGTAAAGCCTCAGGCTATATGCATTGCTCCGAACCTGCGACACATCGCCCCAGTCGCCGATTTGTCAAAGATCGCCATTGCTTCTTCGATATAGTCCCCTTATCCGGACGCGTTAATCCAAGGCCTAAAATTGTAGCCCATGTCCTCGCACAGCGCTAGACCGTCAAGGAGATAGTACGTAGCCTTCTGATGGTGTTCCTGTTTGTGTCCAAGGTGGCAGAGAAAGCCCAATCTTGCCGCCTCTTCTCTGATACAGCGGAAGCAGTTTTCTATGTCAGACAGTAGCATCACTTCATGGTGCAGATTATGATTCTTATCCGATCTAAAATAGCACGATCAAAACTTAACATGGCGGAGACACTTCGTAGCGAAGTACGGGACTAATATGTCTGTCTTATATGCTGTTGAGCGGGTGATGCGTGACTGATCCGCACAAGCGTTATGTCATTAATAAGCCCGACACCCAAAAAGTGCCCTGTCCTGTCTATTTCTAGTGACCCAGGAACTACTGTGCTGAAACCGCCTTTGATTGCCGGTCCGAAACTTACCCATGTGTCCGAATCGATTCCTTATGTCGGAAAACCATCGACGTCGGTGCACCCCGACTACCACCGGTGGCTCCACGATACAGAAGAGGGGGCCGCGATACGACGGTATTTTCAGTACTGGCTACTGAGCGAAATGCGTAAAGCATGATGGGGAACAGCGGAAGTACGACAAAGCACTAGCACTAAATACGCTGGGGTGGTTTCAAAGGCATGGTTCGGTTAGTCTGCCGGAATGTGTAAGACACCTCACGTGTCTTGTGGTCCAGGCATGACCTACGCCGCCTTCAGACATCCTTCGGGACACTGATTTTAGTGGCGCCTGCTCTCCCGTAAGCGAGTCCGGACTTTGCGCATCTGAGTTTTTAGATCTTGCGTTTCATTCGATCTAGGTCTGATTTGTGTTTTTGTCATCACTGTATGCTGGCTATCCTCCAACCTAGCGAATACGGGAATACGTATAAACTCCGAACCGTTGACTGCTGATGAACTCAAACCGTCTTACAAGTGAAAGTGTATCTAGCGGAGTCCATACCCTTACGACATGCCATGGATCATGGTGTAGAGAGTCACTTCCCGCAGTTATAGCTGATTGATCTGGTCGAGTTATACGTGGCTAAGGATCGCTCGTCGTTAGATGTGCCAGGCCAAGGGTAGTTGGACGTCTTTAGGAAAAAGTACCGATGCGGCCAGTACGCTCACTGGTTAGCATAATAGAATTCGGTACTGACACTTAGCGTGCGAATAAATTGACTCCACATGTCGCAGATGTGCGTAGCAGAAAAGACAAAGGTAGCGCAATACCATGCGCGGTCCCATGCGGCTTCCGGCCGCCCCATTCGCTCGCCTAGTCATACCAACCTGGTAGCACGGGGCCGCTGCAGGCGAGTAAGCTGAGCCAATGGGAACTTTATGGAATCCGTTCACATGTCGCATACCTTGGGTACGCTCTCTCAATGCGAAACTAAACACTATTAAGAATGTGACATAACGCGTAATGCCCGTTTATCAAGAAGCTCGGATGGCATTCATACAGTTGCTAGGCAATGTATGGTAATGGGATCCATTTTGTGTAGATAGCGGACCACCTGTCCCCGGGGAGAGCGACATAACTCCATTTTAAGTGCTATGCAAAGCTAGAAAAAGCTTGACGCCAGCGCCGACCGCATCTGGAGTAGGCCCCTAACTCTTTGAGTGATTGGGGCCGCTTTAATGGCCTCGTACTCCATAACGAAAACCCGGAGCCCGCACGCCGTAACAGGCTTAAAATCTACTGCTCAAGGAACCTTAATTAGTAGCACTACGTCGTTGGTCCCCTACACCAACCTCGCACCACCCAATATGGTCTCCGAACGTCGCCGGGTATGACTCATGACTCCGCGCCATCCCCCCCAGCTCCTAACTGAGCCCGCCTGAAGCCAGGGAATCGGCAGACACGAGGTCGTGGCCACAAGCTGAAGCGAAAGCTAAACAGGAAGCACTGCCGATGACCAAGGCAGTCCGGTTTGTTGGCGTACCGTCAAAAAATTTCTCCCGTTCACGTTCGGCCTGCGGTGTACCAGGGTGAAGTACTATCTCATAGCTACGCGACTCCAACGTCCGATACGTATCGCTCGCTTGTCGCTAAAGCGGGTATTAACAACCAGTCACACTATTGGCAGCGAAACAGTGGCGGTACGACGTCGTCTCTACGTGGCATCTACCCTTCAGCCCAGACTCACTGCGAGCGGCACGGCATGCTATTGATAATCAGTAGTTAGCTATGCGGATGAATGACGCGCTACACATGAATTCAATCCTGGCTCTGTAAGAATGACGTCCGGAGTGGTAACCCCAATACCGCATCTGCGTGGGGTTGATTACGTCAGCAAGAAGTTCGTACAAACGTGTCCTGCAAACCGGCCGATTCACTTGTAGGATGCCGGACAAATTACAAGATAAGGTGAAACACTGTACATGCGCAAGGCCTGTCTAATAAATAGAACTGATGGGCCTAAATAATAACATCACATAACGGTGACAATGTCCGGTTGCCAGAATCTGTTCTGAAAAAACAGGACCCTACAAGTCGATGAGCGGTTCGTGTCGTTGCATAACTCGGCGCACAATTTTGACCCTGCCAAACTAATGACTTATTTCCTTTACAGACCCAACTATTCAGGCCACAATCAAGGGGGCATCTGATCAGATGTCCTCTCCGGCCGAAAGCAAAATTCCACAGCCAGGGCTCGCGAGGGAGAGAGTACCTGACACATCGTCATTTCCGGGGTATCATATCAGGTTTATCAGCCATTCTTGGGTTAAAAACCAGTGTAGACGTCAAGGATGGTACGTGTAGTCCACATCTAACCTGTACCTGGGTATACGCTAAGGAGCAGCATTTTTAAATTCGTGTTCTGCGAACCCTCATTCATGCATTCGCTCGTTTTGTAGAATCTTCCGATGCGGCCGAAAAACGGTGCAGTACAAGGCGTAGTTTAAACTCAACCGTCTACAATGCTCTCGTAGTCAGACTGAATGTAGACAGTGAGCGTGCGGTTTGGGCTCGCGACCAGGAGAGAGGGTTATGACGCGGGTCTTCGTTTCACGGATTCAAGCGACGCAACAAACTGAGCTTGGAGAACTGTAAAACTCCAAGGCCGTAGCGACACGGTGAGGAATTTTAGAGTGCATTTCACTAATTCACCCACGAGGTCCAGCAGCAGTGACCGAAAAGGCTGTGAGATCGTTTCGATGACGAGTGGTACGCGCTATCACGGACGTCCTCGTAAAGTAAGATGGTAAGATGAGCCACTTATCCGAAAATCGGATCTAGCTGCGACCGTGCAAAAATCCAAGCGAGGGAGTCAATGCGTTCCGGTGCTAGATGTTCAGGCTAACGAATTATCGACGCACGCACACAACGAGCTTTTAATGCACTCAGATCTCGTATACTGGGGCTGAGCTTTGACCTAGTTAGACGGGCAGCACCTCCTCGCAGATTTGACCTCGTATTGTTCCCAGATGATTGTTTCACACCTGATGAAACCTCTGGACTTCTATTTTAATTGACCTCTGTTGCTAGAAAGGGGAACCGGTTCTACCCCACTGTGTAAAGGAGGTATACTGAGAACCTTTACAAATATTACTTACCCCCCCTAGCAATCGTCACTGACCATACCTGGTTTAAGAGATGTGTCAAAGTCATGTTCGAACCCGTAATCACCCAAGAGTAACTCGTACAGCGTATTTATATGTACTATCATCGTTTTGAGTACCTACCAGGTCCGCTGGCCGAGCGACTGAGTTGCGTACTCCGAGGTTAGTACATGACACGTAGGATTACTCCGCGTGTCAGGAGGACGGAACTTCAGTTTTCCCGACTGTAAAACGTTTCGCCGGCGAGTTCGTATCTTATTCAAAGAATTAGAAGTTCGCTTCGCTATCCTGAATCATGAAGCCTCGGCCTTACTCGACTTGATACGGAGCACGCGTACAGGCTCTCTACCGTGAGGCATTCAGATAAGGGGAGTAATTAAGGATCTTACGTAGTCTAAGTCGCCAGGCTATCCTCCTGGAGTGTTGCTCTCTGGCATGGTCACACCGTACTATTGCTTCCGAAGAAGGGAACTTGGGATTGTCGAGGAGCATGTGCCCAAACAAGTCGATGACATGTGGCAACGTCTTAGCCTCTCGGGCTCCTTTGTTACATGCTTATGATACGATGCCGATCGTATCCCCAGGCCTCATGCATGTGTAATCTAGGGGGATCGACCTGGTTCGGCTGCTAATTCGCAATGATTAGACTCTTAGGACTCCAAATACGGTTACGGTGCGTGGTGGGCCGCAGTGGTCTTGGGAAGGCTCGCAGTAAGCGATAGGGGCTGAACGCTGGCTTGGATTTTGTCTGAACCCAGACAGCGTAGCTTTGATGAGCGATATAAAGCTGTTCTAGAAGGCACTATTAAGTCTCCGTCAAAAGGGTGTCTTCTTCACTCGAGAAACAATTAAAAGCCAAGGTTTTTACGTTAATGCTACTTACACAGCAGTGCCATGTGGGTTAAAATTTCAGGTCGAGATACGCGATAGCCAGTGCTACTTGTCATAATTGCGGCTCTATTGTAAAAATTTTGTCAAGACGGCAGATATATAGTTAACGGAAGCAGTATGCGCTTTAGGACCGGGGTCACCCTCATTCTAGCGTCAAATTTATAGGCCTGAAAACTATGGTCTGAGCCAACCGCCGCCCGTACCGAAACCCCAGATCTCATTCGCATATAGAGACTCCAAAGGATCATCGGCGTTTGCGGCCCCCCAATTGTATCACACCAGAGCAATTCTGGCACATGCATCGGCAAGGATAAACAAGTACATTTCATATGCGGACTACTAGTGTGTGTTTTTGACTACCAGTCATGACTATAGCCCAGAGCACCATACAACAACGGATCGGTATCGAGTGACTTCTTGATCAAAATACATTATAAGGAATGCATATTGTAAGGTATCAGGAAGCTCTACGGTCCTACTGCTAAGCGTGCCAGACTACATTCGAGAGGCGGATTGCCAACTGTCTCTTAGCTATTTTTTACACTAAGTAACAAGTAGAGTCATTAAACCTGTAGCAGGTCTCAGGGGTGACACAGTCTTTCTTTTGTATGCGGTTCGACCGCACACGCTATTACGCTAACTATCATACGAAAGATTAGTCCACATTCGCTAGAATTCGTTCGGGCGTTGTAAGCGTCGGCTCCTTCAGCACTGGGAGCGTTACGAAAAAGTAGTCAACCCTAAAGCAGTCTAAGGATGCGGAAGAAGCGTGTCGGGGCTAGCTCCTCACCGAGAATAAACGTGCATTGATCTTACTGTAAGTCATGGTACTTGGCTTTGGGCCCTCAGTCCATACAGAGATCGGAGGGGGGTACACACGGCCGATTTGATGTCAAGCATCGAGAACGCCCGGACGAGACTAAGCGACAATTTGGTATAGACCCGGAGTTCCTGAAAGCGGGAACCAACGGGGTGCGAGTATGATCGACTACCGTTCACCTTTCCTCGCTAGGATGCGAAGTAAGCAAGATTGTACCCAATCCTCTATTTGTGCATGCTACAGGTTCCGCAAAGAGTTCAGCTTTAGATCAATGATAATTTCGAAAGCGGTTATACCAGGATGACGACCGCTGCCAGCCCCTAATACAGCGCGAACATCATACGTTATCAGTATTCGATTCTCGTGAAACCATTAGCCGCGGCCGGGAGACTCAGAGTAAGTAGCATTCGGAGAACGGTAGCGGCTTGCTCAAACGCTCGGGTCTTGATAATCGTTTGCGCATAAAGGCAGATCTCTTCTCATATAGCAGTTTTGCTGAAGAGGAGTCTTACACCAGGCAACCTCAACACCAGAATGCCGTGATAGTAGCCGTCGTGACTTCCCTCATCCGGCTGAAATACAGAGGGGTTTTTGCCATGAGGTCAACGCGTACAGTTTACGGATGCCGGGGACCAAGTTCAGAGTCACTCTTGCCCAGAGTGGGGGGACGTCACCGAACATCGGCGTGGGGTCATAGGCGGAGGAATTAATAGGTTTTTAACATAGTTTTGCGACCTGCCTGAGGGGGTGATACTGCATTACCCCCGTCCGCTGTGGCTTGAGAATCCATATGACATTCTGATTTGGAGTGTCGCAGAACTGAGTAGTTGTGCAAATGCGTACAGCTCTCGATCTCTTACAATTTCCCTCATAGCATTATCTTCTGTCGGTAATCGCATAAGAAGTACGGACCTTTACGTCCACGGCCTATAAGTTTAGATTCTTAGTTTGTAATTCAACCGTTAGAAAAGTATACTGCACCTTCTTAATAATAGGAAGCGTGGTCCCGAGGTTTTCGGCTTCCGCCGCTTGCCTATACAGGTATTCAGCCGTGGATGCTGAACTAGTTATCGGTATAGCTCTTACAGACAGCTTAACCAATTGGCTTAAGCAGCAAGCCTCGAGGAGGGGTTGGCGTAGTAGCCTTTTCCCAGGAGTACGACTTTGTCAGCAAAGGCGTGCGTCGAGACAAGTGACCGGGTCGTAGCCGCAGTTGACTGAAAGTCTAACACCCGATAATAACAGTGGGTGTGGAGTACCCAAGCAGTAACACGAGCCAAAAATTTAGCACCATTGGGGGCTACCAGAGTGGTTCCAAACTGTCAGTATCCCTTTCCTGAGATCCTAACAGACGCTCTAGAACACGAAGTGTACAGCGGCATCCGTGAGCTGGTCAGAGCGGGCGGTGATTACTCAAACATCCAACGGCACATTACATACAGCACGACGTGACCAATACTTGCCAAGGTGTCCGGTCACATTAATCTATCCGGGAAAGGGGGCAGGTGTCCTTTACATTCGGATGTGAAAGTGGATCCAAAGCTGTGGAACAGAAGTAGGCTCTTTTTTGGGCATATAAAGATAGTCTAAGGTGAAAAGGTACAATCAAACAATCTGTACTGGTCGCTAGAAGGAAGTACATACCTGTGACTAATGGCCCCTTATAACTACGGCATAGAAGTAGAACGATGAAGAGGGTAAACAGCATCCTTGGACCCTAAGAGATAGAGCTTCACTCAAGGCCTGCTTAACATCTCTTGCCCGTGGACTATGTACCAATAGTGAATCTAGAATCTCGGTCACACCCGTGTTATAGTTAGTTGTTCTCTTAACTTTGCCTGCATCGACCATGCTATTACAGGTAAATGTTCTAGCATGGAGGAAGGGGGCGCTCCGCGTTTCTAGTTAACTCCAATTACCCACTTATCGAGCAAGACGTCCGCAAAGTTACATTAAGCCCCAAGCAGAGAAGCGTATTTTCGCAATGGCACGACGAATGTGCTGGATACGACTGTATGTGTGATTGTAGCTGCCAGTGGCCGAGGGTTAAGAGCACCCAAATGTTTAAATCTGGGGGACTAGGTTAGCGAAAGAAGCGCTTTTGGGGTATGGGGTATGACTTATGCTAAAGCGAAAGCGCCGAATTGACATGTGCCACACGACAGCGTTTTCGCTTACATACTAGTTTTGGGCTTCGTCATCAGCTTGGGACTACGAGGCACTGCTCGCGGTATCAGCATTAACGACTATTACATGCTACAGAACCGATCTCACAGTTACTGTAGAAGCCGTAACGATCAGGCGGACCGGCTCCAAGTAAATAGATGCAAAGTGTGTGGAGAGATGTAAGCAGCTAAACCCTGATGAACACCCTAAGAAAACCCAAATATCTACGATTGCGAAGCGTGCTGATGGCCAGTGTTGACCGTGTTGCCCGAAAGATAGAAAGCATAGAACACCAGAGGATACTTGACCATGAACTAGAAGGCGGTCAAATCGTTTTGAGGGTGAGCTGCTCGTACTTGAGAACGCTGTCGTGCGAGTCAGCGGCAAGATACGTAACAGGCAAGAAAAGCGATTTAAATCTGCGGGGGGCGGTATTTTATTGCCG
This sequence comes from Callorhinchus milii, assembly GCF_018977255.1. Lineage (NCBI taxonomy): Eukaryota > Metazoa > Chordata > Chondrichthyes > Chimaeriformes > Callorhinchidae > Callorhinchus > Callorhinchus milii. The sequence continues at coordinate 68,819 of NW_024705005.1, forward strand.
GTTGCTTTGGTATCCGTCTGTTCCGATTGCCGCCCATTCACTTCGGCGACCACTGAGGTTGGAAGGTACCGAACCGAATTCCGAAATTGGTATATGGACAACCAAGCGTAAGCAAGGACAGTGACCCGTATCCGTGAAATTGAAGTTTTGTGCCCTATGTTTCTGCAAATACAGCTGAACTAGCTATGACACATGAAATGTACTCTAGTTACATTGTCTCTTGCGCTTGACTTTAATGAGGGGCTATGCATCTATGTGTTCCATAAACCTCCCGGAAACACTACATGTGCTGACGCGTTGATTCGTAATGACTGACTTAAATGATACCTATCACAATGTAAGGTTGCCGCCCGACTAACGGGTAACGTCGGAACACTATCCTGCCGTCCCTGCAGGAGCAGTATAAGCGGGCCCCTCAACACCTTAGTATCCTACTATCTAGTGTAACTGGCCCTTTTTCCGGGAGCGTAGATATACAGACTTATACACATAAGTCAGGACTCCGTTCCGTCTTGTCCACGCCAACTAACGCCATTTAACATCTAAATTGACTTACGAACTTTAACTCCGGTATGCATCGCTTTTCCCTAGACTCCTATAGTTATGCGTAAGGTACAGCGTTAGTCTGAAGCTTCCCCAAAAACGGCGTGTGGTAGATGTCCCACCATCAGTACATCTCGTCTATACTGATACTCGGCCCAGGGAGAGATTGTATTCGAATAAGTTGCCTGTAGACGGGCGTAGGTAACGTAGAGCGAGCCGCTCAGAATTTGTGTAGGTTTCCTTCTTCAATTCCAGACGATAAATGTCCATATATGTCACCCTCGAGTACGGTTTTGAACGAAGATGTTTTGTTGACTGAGTTTTCACTGCTACAGCGAGTCACATCGCCCATAAGGACCCAAAAAAGCTTGCACGGTCCTCTGAATAACCTATTGCTGTTGTGGACACGCCGCAGGACGGCATGAGTGAAGCACTCTTATACCAGGCTAGTATTCGACGTCAATGAACTGAGATTTGAGGCGAGAAGAAGAAGGGTTTCGAGGATGAACCCTGGCAGACCCCGACCAAGTGTGTCGCAAAGCTTCGTGGAGCGTAACCATTTAGAACAACAGGGCGGGCGGTCGGCCCTGCCTAGGCGTCAAAGGGACAAAATCTTAATGAAGAGGGCTTAGCGCTAATTTAATCTTCGAAGTTGTGCTCAAACGGATGGGGACGGCTAAGGCAGCCGCCAGAGCATTGGCCTACCGAGAAGCTGGCGACAGTTTTGATCCTATTCTCCAGATCGTGTGGAGGTACATAAACTAAAGTAATGGTCATCGCGCTCCGGGGTACTTCAGACCAGAGCCTAAACCACCCGTGTAGTGCTGTATATGCGCCGTCCAAGAGTTCAGAGACCGAGCAAACCTTGAGCATAAGGGTTGTCGCAGACGATATGCATGGAGATGTATGCTAGTCTGTTTAAACTCTGTCAGTTTTCGAATTGTGCACCAGTGGGGGAGAATCTGAGGGGGCATCTTCTTGTCGATATGATCGCTCGACATGGAGAATAAGGCACCAAGTCCATTCGTTCCAAAAGGAATTCAAAGCTTGCCTGAACTACTGATTAACTACTGGCCCCGTTGCATCTCAGCATAATTCAGCTTCAAAAGTGTTCATGATATGTGAGTAAGACAGAAGCGGCCGAACAATCAGAAAATTGAGATAAAAGCCTCCTGGAAGCCAAGAAAGACGTAGGCCCACCCTGCGAATAAAATAAGAGATCTGTATAGGATACCCAAAGGACGGCTGTGCGGCCGGCTTAATCTTCTTGCCCGAATTCAGTCAAGTTGAAGCAAACGTGGCACACGAGTAGTCGTTGTCTCGTATGTTGTTTCCGTCGCAAGTCCCACCTTAACACCACGACACTAGCAGAAATGAGTATAAGCTCATCCTTGTACCTCCGGACCTAGTCCGGCGTTCTCCAGGGTTCTAGGGAAAGCGCCAATGACTGAACCTTGTATTGTACCGCTGCCTGCTGCCATTTAATAAACGATGTTCGGTCAAAAGGCAGCATGGACCATGGTGGGTTCAGGTAGATGTACCTTCACGATAGTCAAGTAAATGACTCCTACGGTCGACTCTATTATAAGGTTTAAGACTCTTTACCAACGCGACTATCGGAGTTACCCCGAAAGTCCACTGAGTACGATGCGCTAGATAGGCTATTCAACGGGAAACTTGATACAGCAGGCTGCGCTCTGATCCAGTCATTCTTTCTTCCGTCGCTAGATTGGGAGACTGACAAAGAATAACACGCTAAGAAGGTGTTTCGAAGGCATTGCTCATTGGTTAGGCCAAATGGCTTGAGTATCAAGTTAGCACACAGTTTTAGAATCGGATATGACTTCCATCCCGTAATGTGCGTTACAATTATGGTCCCCTTTCCATAAAGCGGTTCCTACTGCCTGGTCGGAAAGCTAATAGGTCAGTACCCCGCTTAGCGCAGAGCAAAAACTTCGCTCTGACAAAATGATACTTGGGGGGATCTCACCAGTATGGCTTTCTAATCGGCTTTCGCTGGTGTGAAGTATGCTGACCCCCTCTTGCCGGGAGTCGGATCGGCAAATCGCGACGTACTCGGCTGTCAGGGCCATTATGGCGTAATACGACTGACTGGTCAAGATACCTTGTAACTGTAGAACTTCTGACGGGTCCGTACCACAAGCTGAATTTACGTAAACATATATCCCATTATGGGGTCACCGCGGGAGATAGTCAATTTTTTACACGATATAGAACCGAGAAATGAGAGGGCCCGAGTAAACCCGAGTGCGAATGTGCTACTTCCGGGCGTGCGGGCCTGGATAGTGTTTAAAAAAGTACAGCAGCAACCAAGGCTCAAGTCTAAAAACTTCGAGAACCTTCATCCCCAACCGACCGGTTTTATTAAATAACAAAAGAATCACCAAGTGGTCGTATAAAGCCACAAGCTAAGACAGCACGGACCAAATTGCGCCCGATTGTCCAGACGTCGAATAAAGATCCACACATTATGCACGGAGAATGCTGAGCTATGGGGGAATCGACGTCATAAAATGGAGCTTCGCGTTCTTGTTTTGTGGCTGCTTGTCTGGTACGGTATTCATCCTGGTGGTGATGAGAGTACTTTGACCGACTCTGCGAAGGTGGTTGCAGCAGTACTAAGCTGTTATCGCACGTTTTACACTCCAACAGAGACACGGTATGACTCTGGGACAACCGTGAGCCATAGATTGGCCTGCAACGATCATAACTTCCTGAAATTCGCACCATAAACTGAGCTCCCTGGTTGTCCCGGGAGTGACCTGGCTTCGTTAGGGACAGGAGTTTTGTCACTACACTCAATATTGTTAGCGGCCGGTGGGATTGGCGTTAGATCGTAGTAGGACGACGTGCGATTGGTCGAAAACCTGGCCTACGACCCTAGTTGCTTAGATTGGATTGACTTCAACCTCGCGTTCAATTTGGCGTCTCGCAGCAACAAAGCCGTGATGACATAGAACCGGGTTTCAGTGTGTACAAGAAGTCACCATCGTCGGACTCCTAGGGGGCTACAGCATAATACTACGCCCGGTTTAATGAGGTCGAAAACGGTCGCGAAGACTCCATTTGCCGCCGCAGCGGGGACGGAATAATATTAGATAATAACTGTATTCTGCCTGGCCTTCCATCAGGTTACTACTCTCACGCCGGGGCGTGATACGGTCAGCTATGCCAAGCCAGATGCCTTAGATAATACCAACGCCGTACTACAAGACCGACCGGAGCTACGCCTTTAAGGCGGACTGGCCTAGCCAAGAGACTATCGTACTTGTGTAGATCTGCACCCCTTGGAGGTCTGGATGCAAGGCAACTTACCCCGGAAACAGGCGCCGGTGGCACGGCAAGGTCTCCAATACCAACAAAAACATTCGCCCCAATTTCAAGAACTCGGCTTGGGTTAGGACGGGATGGTCGCAGGGCGAATTCGTCCCGGCTGGCAACGTGGATGTATTAAACCCGGAGTGTCCTGCGGCCTCTTCGGAACTCGAGGGGTCTCGCGCGACTTCCACCCGGGCGTGCTCGATCGGCAAAAGGGACGGCTGATGGCACAAACGACACCTTACAAGATACTAATCACGCTAGCGTTTACAGTTAGCTGCGCCGCAGGAAGACGCTGTTTTACGGGAGACGGAGGAACGTATTAATGGCTATTCCATAAACGGTCACTAATTAGGAGCAACGAAAGCCGATCGCAACCACTACCCAAGGATCGATACACTCGAAACCCGAATCGCTAACTCCATGTTAAAACAGCGACCGGCGGTTGTAGGAGGGGAAAGTCTACTGGCAAGTGAGGTGGGAAGTATTTACTAAGGCTTGAAATGACGACACGCGTCAGCATAGTTTAGAATCACTTCCATGCTCGGACGCCCTATCTTTGGTATTCCCGTGAAATGTTCTTTGGTTCTCAGCTTACCGCACGCCAACTATGCATAATCAGTACGAGGGACCATCTCACCTAATAGAAGCGGTAACGTAGATTTGAACATACTATGTTCATATTCCCTGGGTTCATCTCGCTTATTTCACCGAAGACATGTTGACTGATCCAGAAGTCCAGATATATAGTTCTAGACACCGGACCTGGTCACCCTCATCTCCGCCGATATGTTGTCACCCCGCTTCCTCCACCGTCCGTCCTCGGCAATACCAAGTCGATGCGTCCCTTTTCTTGCCACAACGCAGCCACCCAAGGTCTTTCTTCACTTCTGTTTCCATCCAACAGTCGCTGGTTCCCCAAACAGCCCGTGTCGTTGTGCCTTGCGTACAAAGCGTGAACATCAACCACCCGCCAATCATGCCTGCCTGAGGAAAGGCAAGGATGCTGACCGGGACGACAGTCAAGTCGGGGTACGTGCTCTAGGGCGATTTGAAGTGGGGGCTTTAACACTATGTCTCCCTGGCGACGGGACTATAGGTTACTAAGCATCATGACCAATTTCCGACGTCGTTAGATCTCACATTGTAATCAACGGTTTTGCGGACGCGCGTTTGTCTCAGCTACACAAATCCGATGGTACAGATTGTACGGTACCGGTAGACATGGGCGATGGAGATTGGACCCGTACTGGCTATCCGGTTAAGCCCAAATAGCCTGGGAGGACTAATAACTTGGCCACCGTAGGACGAACAGAGAAGCTGCCGATATGTGGAGACACACCGTACAAAAGATACCCGAGAGAGCAACTCGATAGCATCCAAATTCCACCATTGTAGCGCACATCGAACAGACATTTGCCGTGCGGATACCGGGTGCACTGATAACAAACATGGATAGTCGCTAATAACTAAACCAACCTTTAACTATTGGCGCTGTAGACAGGCCTCCTTGTGATTGGGTGGTCCGGAACAGACAGCGCTCGTCGCGTCGCAAAGATGGTACCTGCGTATCTTAGTGGTCCGGTAGAGACTCGGGCCGGTTAACGAATACGTTATCACCCGACACATACCTCGGGTATAAGATATGGAGGCCAAGGGCACCACCCCACGGCGAGTTCTTCCGGGTCTCTAAATAAAAATGTACAGCGGACGGGGGCTAGTCATTAAATGAGTTAAGAGTTTGGAAGGAAAGGGTGAGAAGATCATTCTTACCTTGACAGTTGAGGTCTACAGTGATAATACACTCGGCACTGAAGGATGCTCAGTGCCTATGGGAATCAGTACTTCTTTTCACCCTAACGGTACTATTAAGCTGAGGAGATATGCGGGTGAGGTTGTGGTATCTATCGTAGCCTGTCTGGCTTAGCAACTCTCGGACAGGGAACTGCCAATAAAACCTCCCAGAGCCCAAATTTGGCGCTGATGGATTAGTGCAACGATGGTCTATCAGATACGGGATGGCCTCTTATCGAGGTTTTCCGGTATCCCCGGTATCTGCGTCTCCTTAAGGCTAGCTCGATTTGCTCCCGGAACCACTCTCGGATTCACTGAAAAACCGAATGATGCGAGCTAGCGATTAGTGTATCTTCTATGCTTATCAAGTATGGGCTACATCGAAAAGGTTCGGCTATCGGGACTCGCACATTAAATTCACTCTATAAATGCCGCGAGTACTATTTAGGTAGTTATGGTAGGGAGCCTAGTTCCTCGTCAAGATTTATGTTGGTCCTGGCACCCCCATGATCCTGGCTGTCCCGGTGATACGACTACCACGTATAGTCACTTCCAATCAAGTTAGAATCCGGCACACTTTTTATGCACCGATGTCAGAAGGTTCACAAGTCACTGTGAATACCAAGATCAACGGGAGGATAATTCAGTTCTGTAAGCTCCCTAACAACAGTGTTGTCATTTGTCTCCGTCGACGAATGTTAACTTGTCGGCTCACTCCTCATCCTTTTTTCGAGGATCAACCCGCCTGGAATGGTTGAGAGGTCGCATTATCGGGGCGAAATGATAATCATAGCGGCAGATTGAATTGCCAACTACATACCTCGGGCTTAAGTAAGGGCCCTTACTTCAGCCCCGCGGCCCGAACGACTGGTCCATTTGCAACCAGGATCTGTACATCACGTACTACTCAGCACCTGGAGGGCCGAAAGTCACAGCTAGATGCACATAGCGCACGGCGTAACGTAAAAGGGGGGCGACTTACGAGACCGATTGAGACACGCTCTGTGTCCGGACTTTCAAGCCTCCCTTATTGAACTAAATCGGCTGGGGTCGATAGTCGCTACCTTGAAAATCGGTTATAGAGTGTTAGCGCCCCTACATGGTCGCGTATTAGCCTGACCTAACCGAATTGTTCTCCTAGGCACTGGCTTTGCATGTGAATATCCGCGTTGTATGGCACGACAGGGCCCACCCCGGCACTACGTCGACTGCATAGCCGGCCTAGAACTTCGGCGGAACCAATCTATCCTTTTGTAAAGGAGCTAGGGCTACTGAAGGGGGGGACCCTACAACTTTGTCTCATTTGTATACAGTCGATTCATTCAAGTCTACGTACTGATCTACAAGTGCGTGAGGTTTATTCCAACACCCATTTTGTTAGACACCTTCCACGTAGTGGAACCCTACTCAAGGTTTTGCCGGGGTGGCGTCGTGCCGTTCGCTAATAACTAATTTGACATTTTTTCACGGTCAAAACCATTTCCATAGTAAAGGAGATTGAGACGCCCTCGTGCTGTAGAGCTTTCCTGCCTCACAAAATACATAATTTTGGAGTCGCCTCTGCCCTGTTCTCCTCATCTCGAGGCCCCCTTAGACTCTAGCGCATAGGTGAGATTATCGCAGTTGACTGTGTACGATCCATGAAGTCTCCAGCACGTTAAGTAAAGGAGCATAACTTAATAGTCTCGGCAGGGTACCTATACACAGCCGGGCACCAGCGCAAGGAATTCGCACCACACTCTCTATAAACGATCGGTTACGTTCTTGGGCGGCTGGGCCACCAAGGCACTTTTATGCACCGGTAATGAGGGTCCCCGGCTCTGTGGGATTTCATAGCCTTCGTCTTGAACATTGAACGTAATGACCAAAGTCCCTCTCACGCTTAAGGAGCGAATGGACATAAGTACGGTTTAACTGACAAATTTGCTCCATTGCGGTACCGGTGTCAAATAACACATACTGTTTATATAGTCAGCGCCTTGAGAGATCTGCTTCAGACCTGTAGTGATAGGGTGGTCCCTAGACACATCTCGATCCCTTGCTAATCACGTCTTTGGTCTCGTGTGGTGTTTTGTTGCGAGTAATACAATTCGGTACCATTAATGCATCGGTACCCAACTTCAAGGCTGTCAACCACTACTGGCGACCAGGGTTTTCGAGGATCAGACTGTTACCTTTACTGCGACAGCCTTACCGAGTCGTGGCAGGGTCCATTGAACTCCGCGCAGTCGGTTCAGACAATCCCCAACGCCTCATTTTTCCACGCAGCAATGCCGAAACACGCTCTCTCAGGGATATTGCATTTTCACAGAATATATGCACTCATCACTGCTACTCCTCCATGTAGGTCAGTACTCTCAACGATGAGAGGGGATACGACATACGCAACGATGCTCTCGTAGGCCGATGGTCTTTCAATTCAGCTAACTGGAACGCATCATGGCACGTATACTTCGCACGATCGGGAAACCAACGTTTTTACACCCGGGGAGGATATTCTCGGTGGGACTAAGATCTGGCAAATTGCTGGTCGAACGTACTGCTTCTCCTCGTTCTACCCTGATGACTGTGTCGGTCCGAAGGGCTCGCAAACTTTGCGTGAGAATCGTGATTGCATGGTATCGTGAGGGTACGCCCACATTACCTAAAGCCCGTCCGTTAAAGGAAGTTATACGCGATATCTACCGACCCGGCGGAAACCTCGACACTCGAAAGGCCAACCGGCGATATATCTCGGAGGGTCCAACCCGTGCGGCGTTCGTCAGCACGCTCCCGAGCTGCGTATGTTACCTGCATGATCAGTCAAAGACCGGTAGTGGTCGCCTTACTCGCTACTACTAGGTCCTGATGATACGCACCTTCGGAAGGGTCACCTAGGCCCGAAGATAGGAAAGAGGGCCCACCGTCTTGACACAGTTATCGATTTAGCTACACTTGCTGGTAGGCAAAAAATCTCCCCCCGTTTTTAGGCACCTCCTCCTGACTTACGGAGGATTTGACATCGCCTTCCGTCAAAACTTTAACTACAAATCCAAACCAGATACCTCATACCTCGATTTGATTGTACGCTCAGGCGAGCTGGTCGCGTGCAAGATAATCAAACCGTCGCGGATGCAAAGGCTGGTTCGTCCGGGAGGCGGATAAGAATCATGGGGTATGGATGAAATGGCGCTTAACGCGCTAATAACTCTCATCCAGAATACATGCAACAACAGAGTTGTATTCACAACTGGTTGATAAACCGAAGGTAGAATTTTCAGCGCGGCTGAAATTTTTTGGAGCTTCTAAAACAGGCATATGGCAGGTTGCCACGGTGTACTATTACAAGGTGTGAGACGGTCGATCCAACGCTCGCTATGTAGTGGGGTGTCAATTATGTCAGTGAAAAGATCGCGATTACCTACTCGGTGTTAGAAAAATCTTTGGGTAGGTTAAAAGACGTACTGGTAAATTAAGGTGTACGAGCAGAGGAAAAGACTAAATGCATCTGTAAAGTCCCCTGACTCAAGACTATTCGCGTCGCCGATTGCGTTTTTACGATACTAACTCTACTTGCCAAACGACATGAACAAATGGGAGGATCCTGATATTCACAACTACACTACAGCGCCTAACTGACTTTGTGTTACTGGGCTTCCATATGCGTGGAAAGGAGTCGCTTAAATGGAGGGGAAATGTTCCTGGTGTAATACGTTGGTTTGGTAACTGGAGAGTATTGCTTATTCCGCGGACATGCGAATGTCGAATGTGCGAGCTATCACGTCTGCTGAAGGAAAGGACGGCCAATAAGGCAAGTTACACCACAATCCTTTGCGAGACGTGGGCTAGTCAAAAGCCGGAGGGTGTTTGGTTCGGGATACACTCCTCGGGGCGCTGCTCACCGGAAACCCGCAGCCAGCGCTCTGTTTCTCACGAAGGACTTTGACGAAGCCCACCCGTCGTCAACCTAATTCTTTAGTTCTCTGGGCTAAAGCATGCTCAATCCTTACGCCATATCTCCGCCCCGCTCAGGATTCATTCTCTCCCTTAATCGTGCGGTTGATTCAATTCCCTGCGCTAACCACGCCTTCACAATCGATTTCTGCCTTCTATCTGGCATTCTCATGGGAGACTCGACCAAATGCGGGCCTAGCAGAGAAATAGCATTGCAGGAGCATTCGGGATTGGCTTGGATGTATCAGAATCATGCGGGCGCTCCACTATTGTGTAGGGTAACATAGGTGGACATACCTACTAGCAGCGCGCGAAGCGTACGTGGTCGACCCGCACCTAAGTAGTTTCGCTGGGTCGTCTCTACAAGACGGGCAGTCGCTGCATTGCAAGCAAGGTATATTACCTTTATGCAAGTTCATTGTTGCAGTGCTAAATAAGTAGTCACTGTATCCGAAGCGCACCTTGTGGCTTTGAGACAGGGCTCGGATAAATACCTATAAGTGTGTTCCTTCAGTGCATACCATTCCCTCTGGTAATTGTCGCTTGATTACAATTGGGACCCGACAACACTCGAGGGAGTAAAAATAGTCCACAACGATCGCGCTTTGTAACGAGTAATCCGATTTTTGCGCTTGTTTAGTGAGGCTTTATGTGTCAGAATGTATAATCTATAAGATGATCCGATACGCATGTTGGCAGGCCGGACCTCCTATGGGATGCGATCCGCTAAAGTTAGGCCAACTATAAGTTGCTGCCAGGCATAGAAGATGTTGAGCGAATTCTATTGGGTTGTGGTGACTGGAAACTGATTTGTACGACCTGAGTGCGATATGAAGATCTAAGTTCCAAGGATCAGGCCCAAAGAGCCTTAAATAACATCGGCTAATTATCGATGGGCGGCGGACAGCGGGTTAACTTTCTTGGGTGTCAACCACACAAATTCATTGCCTGTACAGACTTCTAGGCCGACGGAGAACCCATCCTATATAGCTATGGGTCCCAGTACTTCCGGGATTTGCAATTCCTCCGTTCACAGAGCATACGTCGGGGACCAAGCACACTCGTGTGTTGAAGGGTCCAACGAGTGGTCAAAGTGATACGGTGTCGATAATCCGACGTAAGTAATTGCCCTAGGCGTATGTTAAGTTAGCGAGACTAGCATCCTGTCATCTGCCGTACTGCTTCTTCGTTTTAAGAAGTCCGATGGGGTGATCCCTTAATCCTGTAGGATGGGTAAATTGACACTGGACTCTGGAGTACTAGGTTAGGATTGGCTCATATGGCAGCACATAATCGCTAGGCCCACTTGGGTCCTCGGATCGGTCAATAATACTCTTTGGATTAACATTGGTTGCGGTTCCCATGGCACCCTACGCTGCCCTTGCTTATAATCTTTCGGAATTGTCGTTGGCTTGTGAAATCGTGCTTTATTTACAGACTTACGAATTGAATCTGCGGTACCCAAACGGGATTATCCGCTTGGAGGGAGTCCCGCTGCTTAGTACGTACACATGGGTCTTGTCCGCCAAAGTTATAATATTGTAAATTAGGGCTGATTACTATAACGTTCCGTGAGGTTATGGAAGAAGGGTGGTCAGAGTCCACCTTTGCTATTTCCATAATAGTGCAAGGTACTTACTGGCCTAAAGCACGTAACATACAAAGCCTGTTTTTGATGGGGTAATGCGCGAACGTTCTTGACTCTGCACTGTATCATAGCTATGGTAGGTGGGGCGAACCTAGGGTACAAAACTAGAAACCCTATGGAAGGCCACTGGCAAGACCCTCCGTCATCCAAAGATCTGGAGCGGCATATACCCTGGTGTAAATTGAGCAGTGGCAGTGCCAGCGGCAAATCTAGGGCAGCGTCTACGGACTTCTATATACGCACGGTGTCTGGGATAGGCTATAGCCTCACGTTATGCAAGGCCCTCAGACTGTACATGTACCAAACAGCTTGCCAACTGGAGGTCCAACGATGGTTGGCGTACACCGTGTATCTTAGTCTCGGGGATCGTGTGTTGCACATAGAACTTTAATCGTTATATCTAACACGGACTCATCTGACGTTCATACATGACAATCTTACTTCAAGTCACGCTAGATCAGGGATCTCTATGGGTGGTACGCTGGTACCTATCCCAGATTAAAAATTGCAACACCAATTCCAGTAACGGCAACTTGGTTGAGTATGACACGCGGATTGGTTCACGACTATCCTGGGATCTTCGGTTAGTTTGACAAATGGGCACTCTTGTCCTATCCATGCCAGATCCGAATCTAAGCACCGAATCAAATCTCAGTACTCCGTGAGGACGGAGGAGACCTGGTCCTCTACACTGCGTATTCTAAGTTGAGATAATTGAGTTGTAGTATGTCGATTTTACGCCGCGGGATGAGGGGAACTACCAAGTTCCAGGGACATGCCGTGCCAGTCCATAATCCTTCCCTACGCGCTCGCTTAATCTATGAATTAGACTTTAACGCGGGCCCCGGCTCAATTCTAGGATGGCGAACATTTGGATGTTGGTTGATTCAAGGTCACTCCAACTTTGGACCTATCGCGCATTAAAGTAGAGTAAGTAGCAGCCAGCGCTATGAAACAAGCTTGACTATAGTCGTCCGTAAAGGCTCGCGTGGTCGTGCAATTCTCTCTGAATTAGGCGACTGTCACGTCTTCGAATCGACCGATTGTATGCTTCGTAGGAGCCAATCCAAAGGGAACTAGTCTGTTATGATGCCGACACTCGGCTGCGAGCTTATTATTAAATGATGCAAAATGCCACTCCCTCCTCGCGCATGCTGAAACCTGGTCCGACTTGTGAAGAACTCGCAAGTTCGAGCCTATGCTTACATTATTGGAATCTGTTACTTCTGGTCAGCCTCACTGCTTAGAAACAACTAAAATGCGTCGTATTCCTTAGGTCTACCCGAGCGCTAATTGCCGTTCTATGGTGCGACCAAACTGCTAGCGCGGTCGGTCGCCTGTGTAACTTGCCAGATCCCCCAAAAAACCCCCTCGGCGAAAGACGAGATGTAGTGGCTCCCCAGAGATCCTTTTTCACTGTGGCCACTAGCCAACTATCCGATGCGTGTAAGCCCCTGCATCTGGTTGCTTTGCGAGTTTAACGCAAACCTTCATCCGATCCGGTAAGACGTCTTATGCTCGGCGCGCAGTCCCAGAGCGAATCTATCCTGGTCATCATCTTCATCGGTGTCTATGAGCATATGGTGACTTGACATCACGCCTTACGCAATAGGCAGGATTCCTTTGGTGCTGGGGGCAACCGGCCAATATACGTACGTGCGCCGAGGTAACCTCGTTATACCACATGTGGAAGGCCGCCCGAATGTCGAGGAACTAGCCCTAAATCCACTTTTCGTAACGTGTAGCTTCTGATGACGGCGAAGTTCTTGAGTCATAACTGAGGCTAGAGCCGACAATGAGCCCGAGCTCAGGGCTATCGATTATACCATGTGTAAGTTGCCTTAGAATCCGCTGTGGAAAGCGCCATAATCTTCACTTTAAGGGCAACATTGACTTCTCCCAGTGAGCTCAAAGAAGTTCTGAGCGAGCGAAAACGCCACATCGTTTCGGAACGATTATGAACTGAGTGGCCCTGTATAACATTGCCTGACGGACCAGGCTAAGTAGATGCGGGACGAAGGTCGGCCTGGTATTATAAGTAGTGCAGTCCCCCTTACTGCATCGAGGCCGAGAAAAAGCGCCGTCTTTATTCTCGGACACAAGAAGAGATCTATCGTGTTGTAATGATGTGGAGTTTAGATACGAATGTGACTAGTAAAGGCTGGTGCATCGATCATGGTTGCAATAATCCCTTAGAAACGGTGGAACGGAAACAAGCGGGCGCCAATCCCCCTGTAAACTGTAGAGGCGTACTGGGACCGGAATATTAGTGTTTCCACCTCCTCAGTTGGCTAACTGTGAACTCCTAATACTCTCTGGTCCCTACCCATGTCCTGCTGGCCAGCGTTATATCAGCAAAACCCTCGAGCAGATCTATAATCGGCTCGAATGGAGCAATCCCAGTCGTAGGAGAAGAAGTATCGCAAGTCTCTCGGCGGAAGCGGTCCCTTCCTATAGTAACGCTTCATAGACGCCGTTAGACACCTTTGACATGTTCCTAGCGAGACAGTATACCCTTGAGAATGGGCGTTTTAATCCATATGCCGTAATTAAGCGCCTTGGTGCGCTGTTTAGTCAGTAATGATAGACGAAAATCGATTTTGAGTACAGGGCTGGATCGGTTAACCGCCGATACGTACCTCATAGTTTTGCTTCGACACTACCAAGTAGGGAATCTGGACCCTGCACTGAGGCTCAAAGCCCCCGACATTTGTGCCATACTGCTGAGACCAGATATGTCTTTACTGTATCGAACATACCTCTTTCGCCACCATTCCATTTCCAGGTACGACTACCGCGGACGTCTTTTTGGAAACTGACTTGTCGCTCAACCCACGCGTATTTTGACGGTATCATGTCTGTGGGCTGCTCTCTGTAGAGTCATCAGTTACTTGAAAACGTAGTAGGCACTGATTCACACAGTCGGGAACTGCCGCTGACCCTGGATAACCGTGTCGGTAACGCATTGTATCGGTCCCGTCTTCGCCTCTTGCGATACAGTAGGGGCATTCAGCGCGAACTCGAGACCGAATATGATGCAAGCTCGCACGCAGCAACTACTCTATCCGATCTGATACGAAGAGATCAGGCGCCGCATCAGGTGTCGAATCGGAGCCAAAAGCGATATGCGCTAGATCATGCCTTGCAATCAGAGATCCAAGCAACTGGATGTTTCGCTGCCATCAGGGGTATAACTACTTGTGCACGTGGTCTTAGTAGGAAAACGGAGTCTGAGTCACTTACCAGTTCCTGCCAACGCCCAGACAATTGCTGCTATAACGTTCACAATAGCGTGTGTTGAAAATAAGGGAGTGCTAGGTAAATAACGGACCAGCATGACCTAGTCGAAAGCCCGAATCATTTCGGTGGCCTGGCCTGACTACCCCACACATATTGTACTTCAGTTATATGGTAGACCCATATGGGTGTTCACAAATGTATCGAATGGGACTATTACCAAAGGGTGGGACTTGTAGTTGTCACCCAGGAGTCTAATATTTAAACATCGCGATTCGACGTCCCTTTCGCGGTTGATTACACACCATCTTGGCGGCGATCCCTGGTGGTCCCTAGTACAAGGCATTGTTGTTTGGGACGTATTTCGTTCATATTAGTTCTCAGCCAATTTCCGAAGATTAGAACGCCTACGCGAGCGCTGGCCGATTATATATGCGCTTGAACGCTAGCTAGCGGAGATTTGCCGAGGTTACTGTGGCGTTAGAGCCGCGTCATTGGGAATTTTTAAAAGTAAAATAAAATCCTGACGACTTTTAGGTTAGCCTCCGATAAAAGACTTATCGGCCCATTCAAGAGATGTGCGGACGTCATTTCCAGCGCTTTTTCTAGGTGCTAAAAGAAGAGCTCGCCTACTTAGTTATATTGCGGGTATGTCTAGCGAGGAGTTAGTTGAGAAGGCGGATATGACTCTAACTATCCTCCCGGTGGATAGCAACCTGCGCCAGGCTAGGCACTGCAGCCCCCGTTTCTTTTCCTTTCACGAGGGCCCTAAGACTGGCGGTGAGCTGTTGTGTGGCAGAGGATGCTAAAGCGTAACAAGTCCTACAGTGTTGCCGAAAAGTCGCTCACACAACCCATGGCTATCTCCGAGTTCCTATGTCTTCTGCCGTAAGCACTGAGAGCGGAAACGTGGAGAATTACTAGGTTTTAGCTCCTGTGGTATTGCAAGATGGATGATCAGTATAGCCTCGATGGCCAATGGGGTATTGTTCGATGACCCTTTCCGATGGAAACCCACAGGCAACACCAATGTGGGGCGAGAAAACTATACGAGATTACCTTGTCGGAGAGGGCATCACGAATTGGGATGCTAATTATATTTGTGTGGAAGCTCCTTTCAATATACTGCGAGAAATTATCCCGAACACATATCTAACTCTGAGGGGCGCAATGCGTGATAAGCATCCTACCGAGTTAAAGCTCGGGGCATTTCCTCGTTATGTGCCTTAAAGGTGGGCCAATTCAATATATCCATGCCTTAATTATAGTTTGAAGAGGGACGCATCAGTATAATATGAGTAACGAAGAGGCCTACTGCATTACGTACGATCAATGAACCATCGGTTGTAGATCTGTCGAAATTAGATAAACTACCTTCTTTGCTGATTGGCTCATGAGAGATGCACGTTTGGAGTTTCGATGTCCTGCAAGGCATCCCAGCGATGTAGGCATTCTGTATACTACTCCTTCCATTCCTCTATCCCCTTCTTACTGTCCCCAGTTGTGCACAACAACAAACGGGAATTCAGGCCCTCGCCATCGCCTATGCTTATTGGTATTACATGATGACGGTACATGTTATTCGGTGTAATCTCCACGCTTCTGTTAGCAAAATGATGGGTGAACGTCGACCGTCCAAAGTAGCACATTTGATTTGTCTTCTGTACGGAGTACTCTAGTTCGAGGGAAACTTGGCCCCACTGATAAGTCTTCTCAATGGAGCATCTCTTTACGGTCCCTGAAGTGTCGCGGTATAACCGCCCTTACTTGACCTGTGGCTGCGGGATCACTCCGCGGCACAACAGTTTAGCCGCTATTCCAAACGAGAGCGATTGGCAGAGGCCTGAACCCCTTTTACCCTGCCAATGGATATTGTTGCCGCAACAGCGAGTCACCAGAGTGGAACAATTCCTGATCATGAAGATGGTGACCTCTCGCTGCGTTCGGTGCTGAGCATCCGTCTAGACGTTTGACAACATCTACATCCACACATGCCCAGAGACATGAAGCGTGTCATCAGGTGTCTTCACGGCCTGGTTCGGCAAGACCGCATAAGGCGACGCTGTAGTCCCCGCGCCGGATGTACACTCCATGCTGTGAGATTGTGTTCTTTTGTCCGGAGTATATTTGTCACTAGAACAACTGAATGATCGTAAGGGAAGAACAAGAGATGTACACGCCACTGCCTAGCCAAGGAGTTAGCCCTTGGACCGCTCCTCCCATCAGAGATGTAATGGCTTAGATGATACGGTTCCCTCCTGTGGGGATAAAGTGGCGAGGGACTGTACCAGATCTGATTGAAAGGGAGCAAATGGCTCCGGAGTAGACATGCAACCTATATTCTTGTCCGTACTTATGCAAGATAGAATAGCAAAGCAGCCAGTGGCAAACCCACCATGAATGACTGGGAGCCATACAAATACTAGATCACATGCCGAGCACTTCAATCACCAGTTTAAGCGCCAAACGTGTTCACATCTAGAGTTATTTCGGCCCCCGACAGGCGTTTGCTAGCTTGTTTTAGTGGGCGGTCGATGTCAAAACAATTTTAGGAAATGTCTCTTGAACGACTCGAGGGAAGAAGACTGTTATCCCCGGATCAGGAGACCAGCCCCGTTGTAAACCCGGAAGGCTGGGTTCTTGAGGTTCACTCACATCATCTCCGTATCTTATGATAAGCACTGGGTCTATCGTCGGCTCATGTCCAGGTCTATTAGCGAAGCCTGTTATTGTATATTATTAGCAGTACAGTATTTGTGCCTATCGTGACCACCTTACAACTCCAAAGCCGTGGGGCTCCGAGCCCAGGTCTATCGAAAACTATGAACGGCGGTTCCGCTGAACCCGAAATTCTCTACTCGCATTGGTTCCCCGAAAGATAACTGGACTAAACAGTTTGCCGCACCCGGTTTGTCATTCCATTGCCGGTTTTCGTCAAGAATACACCTGTATGGCCTCGCCCAGTATAGCAAGAGTAGGCCTTAACGATTAAAAAAATATGATGGAACAACCGTCACATTAGAGTCCAAAACAAAAGGTATTAGATAATGACACAGTATAAGCGGTCGCGCATTATCGGATGGGAGACTTTGAGCATAGTTTACAATGAAAGTAGGTACATTCAGGGCTACCCGTCAATGGTCAAGAAGGCTGCTACGTCCAAAAAGCATCCCAGCTACTTTGTTCCCGCTCGGCCGGTGCCACCGGTTGAGGAGGCCACGCATATAAGCTCTAGACCAATCTCAGCAGTCTAATGGCCAGCGCGCGGCCGATGTAACACGCTATCCGGTGCACCACGGTATAAGACTAGTGCAGTCATCGTTGAGTCGGGGTAGGTGAGTGCATAGTCCGATATGCGCGTAAGTCCTGCTAGAACCCGTTTCTTTGCAGCTGGTAATCGGTATCGGTCCTCAACCGTGACTCGATTGCCAAGTCCCCCGAGGAATCTTTACTGATTAGTAAGCGTGAGCAGGCAGACGGTCGGGTACCCACTGGAGCCGCAAGGACGCCGGCCGGGAGTGCGGATCTGTGACTCCGACGCGCGATTTCGTGGAGTGCTTAGTGGGATGGCCCACACTAAAATAGAACCCGCAAGACGGATCCGGATATCAAAACCGCCCGCACCACTCGTCAACCTGCCTTTGAGAGTCCGTTAACTAACGCGCTGCGCTACCAAACCGCCCCTCCAGGCACCCTCCGAAGCCACGAATTAAACTAAATTTTCTTTTCATGGCATTAATTTCCTTGGCAAACAGCGCACCGGGTGCTTCTTTGGTTGACGTGGTGAGAAAAGCATCAACGAATTCCTTTGATCCGATAGTCATCCTTGTACGTCACTGCCGGGGGGCACGCCCTAGCCCGGCCATCGATATTTTGGTCCCACAGACGGAGAGCCGACAACTGATCTGTCTGATGATCAAGGGACCGCGATTTGGATTCTCGCTGAGACCAGTGCCAACAAGAGAACAGCACATGGCGAAAGACCTTTCGTAGATGTGGTTCCTAAGCCAACTTCCCTGATGACGACTAGCGAGCGAGTAGTTTCCTCAAACTAGTAAACTGGATATAACTCCACATCCGGGATCCCTTTAGTACCTGTTTCAAAGTATTTCGCCCAAGAGAGTGGAGGGGATCAAGCAGTTTTCTATGCTCTCGTCAAGCATAGCCTGGGTA